>NC_043004.1:66612308-66617308 GCF_006345805.1 Octopus sinensis
TGTATGTATTTATATGTTTACGTGCCAGTGCATATTTTTCAGTATATGAATGCGTTTCCACTCATCGATGTATCTATCTATTTATCTCCATCCCTCTCTCTCTCTCTAACTTTCTCTCTCTATATATACATATGTATATATAAATACATATATGTCTCTCTATATATTTATATGTATACATATATATATGCATACATGCATAATAAATATGTATATTTATATATGTATTTATATATACATATATATATATATGCATATATATGTATATATATATGGCATGTATATATGCATATATATTTAAATCTATATATATATAGTATATATATAGATATATATATATATTAATACATATATACATATGTATTACGTATATGCTATATATATATATATATATTATATATGTACACATTTACTAGCACTCATGCCTCCATGCAACCGTGCATGCAATTTGACACTCATATACATGACACATATGCATCTATGCATCTATAATATCTGATTGTGCAGCTAATTTAAGGTGTTTATATCGCCGAAGCTCAGACACCGTATTCTTTAGTATCCACTGAACATTGCAAGCTTCATCCAGGCATAAAGTTCAATTTCACATCTCATATAAGGTTCTCATATATCAACAACACACTATGTAGCCAAATATAAAAAACGGCAATAACAGTAACAAAAATAATAAATCTAACGGCCTAACAAAATATGTGACGCTCTGATCAGCTAGAACAAAGAAGGATATTTTCTAATAAGCTCTCCTTAAGTACCGAAAGTAAACATTGGTGTAATGTAGTGATACATAACGATAAAACAGAATAAAATACGGGGTAGCATGGCCGGATTGTGTTTGTATTAAAGATATGACCGGGACTGGACTAGCCTGAGGTTAAATGTCCACCGGAGCCAAAATAAGAATCTTCTATTGTCCTGTATTGGTTGGCAGAAATGACAGCTACAGACCTCCAAACTGAACTGCGTATGACTGCAGACAGAAAACGCTCATTGTAGAAAGTATGTGCGTGCATTTATACTTACATGTGTGTGTTGTGTAGTATATATGTATACGCATGTATATATTTATACATATGCATATAATATTTTTTTATATATATATATATATATATATATAATATATATATATAGCTATATAAACATATATATATATATTTTATTATATAATAGATAGATAGATAGATAGATATATATATAGATATATATATTGATATGCATATGTATATATACCACACATACATATATATATTTATATGCGTACGTGAAATGTATTCATATATGAATTGTATGTCTCTAATTACATCTAGGTCTAAACTTACAAATATAGATGTATAAATGTCTCTGTGTCTTTATCTATCTATCTATCTCTCTCTCTCTACATATATAATATATATATTATGTATATATATTCATATTGAATTTTTGTGTGGTATATATATGTATATCTATATATGTATATATATATATATATATATAGATATATAGATATATATATATATATAATATATATATATATATAAGATCTACATATATATGTATAAATATATATATGCATATATAAGTATATATAATATATATACTATATATAAATCTCCAAGATTACTGGGTGATCATTGATCGGAATACATGTTTATTTTTTGTTTAAGCCAGCTCGATTTAGGGCCGACCTGATGCTAATACTAACAATATAATCAACAGCAATCTTTTATAAACGTACATTAACATTCACAAAAACAAAACTCTCCTGAAATGTCAGACGTGCAATGAAGACACCGGTACAAAACCACCCAATTTAATATGTATTTTCCTGTTCCACTCATGTAATTATAGTTTACGACAACTTTCTAATATTAGTTTACTGGAAAGTTACAATGCTAGATCTCTATCCCATATTGGCGAACTAATAACATTACCGATATCTTTAGTAGTATGTCTGCATCAGGTTTTGTTTTTATTTAGCATATTTAGCCATATTTTCCTTATTTATAGCAGATAAATAAAGCTAGACATAAAACAGCCTCCCTGAGAAGAATGGTTTTATTTGGCCATATTTTTTTTATATAAATATACTTATATGCATAGCGCCTCACATATATATATATATATATATATATATATATATATATATATATGTATATATGCACATATATGTATGAGTATATGGGTGTATATATGTATGCATATATCTGCATATATGTGAGTGAATATATATATATATATGTATATATATAAACATACATACATACATACATATATACATACATACATATATACATATATATAAGTGTATGTGTGTGTGTGCATGTATATGTGGGGGTGTACATTGTAGATTTCTCTTATCTTTATGTAGAAAAATACAGATATAGATGTGTATTTTTATGTGCGTGTGCATGCGTGTGTGTATGTCTGTGTGTGCGTGTGTTTGTGTCTGTACGTTTGTGGATGTGTGTGTTTGTGTGTTTACGAGTCTTCGCGTATAATCGCTTGTGGATTTTATCTTAGACACTTCCATACTTTCACTGACGTGATCTGCCTACTCGTTGTAACATCTACGTAGTAACCGTTACACGGATGGTTTAACCAGCGTAACTCAAGTGTGACAAAGGTAGGCCTTTAATTACTAGTACAATCCGACGTATGAGTTTCGCCATAGTTTTTGTATAAATCGTGCCACAAGGAAAGTCTGGATCGAACAGAAATATCTTACATTACATTATGATATGAATATGTTTTGATGTGGGACAAATTTCGAGGTGCTAACCGCGAAGCAAATTCGTCATCGTGCAGGAGCTTACGCTAGTTATATACTTCTGACTAACGAAGACTAGTTGTAAGTATTTTAATATTAATTGGCGACCCGCGAATCATATACGCCGTTCTATCATTCAATAATTCATCGACCGAATTCATGCGTTAATCTACCGTTACAGTATGTATTATGTTTTGAACATCATGTTTATTCTCTCAGAAAAAGCGGTTGGACGCCAGAAAAATTCTGTACTGAACAAAACACTCGGTCGAGAAACCAATCTATTTGAATTTGTACTGACATATCTTCATAATTTATGAGATATCATATGACATCTTTATACTTATCTATCCATGCGTACATAAGCACGCACGCAAGCACACACACTCACACGCATGCATAAGTACATACATATACCCAAACAATTATAGCATCAACAATATCGATTTATATAAGGACATAAGTTACTAACTGGATTGGCCCTCTCCTAAAATAGCTGAAATCTGCTAGAATATTTGTGCGAAGCTTAATGCATATAAAATATGTGGCGGGGATATTTAACACGAGAAAGGAGTTTTAAATCATCGCACCTTCAGATAATTTAATACAATCATTGAAAGAGAACGGTCACTCAGGGGATTTTTAATGTAGAAGGTTAATCCTAGACATGGTATGTAAGTCACCGACTAATCTATACTAAAATCTAGTATAAACATTGAGCAAAATAATTTGCCATAGTAATGATATATAAATACCTAAGATAGATATTTGCTATCATGTTAAAAACGGTTCCCTGCCCTAAAGAAAACCTTATTATCAGTTACGAATTAGCAATATTGCATATTCTGTTATAAAACATGAAGCGTTGAAATCAGAGACTAATCTTGAATTATGTCATGGCATCTGTATTAGTGGATAAGCTGAGCACACATAAAAATATAATCATACATTACATTCATTCATAATTACACCTATACACACATGCACATTCACACAAACTCACATATACGCAGACACACACATACATATGCATATATATAATTTCCCTTGCTGTAAGAAGTGATCCTCGTGTATGCAAAGATATTCCGCGGTAAACTTTCCATTAAAAGAGATGCACATCCGCCATTGTTGAGCCAAACAAACGAATCCAATTTGAAAAAAATTCATTTTGAGAAATGCACTAAAGCACCCAATTCGCCACACACATTTGTATCCTATCTTTATCATCAAATATTTATGTTCAAATATTTCGTTTCCTTGAAGCGATAGGTGGTCGGAGAGAGTCAGATCATGCTACTACTAAAGAAGTGAAACAACTGTACGTTCCACTATTTTTATCATCAGTGCATGTGTTCGTATTTTACTCTGGTTGAATGTGCTTACTTTTCAGAGTCTTCCTCTGTCGCTTGTTTCTAATACGTTTCTTATTCTTTTTGCCTGTCTCGCTGATCACTTATATTCACGGTCCAGAGAATCAAGGTCAATGACGTTTATCTCCACGCAGAAACAGTGACCAAAATGTTATGTGCTGATAAATGACTGTTGAAATTATTTGCCCAGAGAGAAAAGATGTAGCACTATGTCTTCCATAAGGTTTTTTTTGTTTCTTTATGATGGAGATGCATCTACGTTTGATTTCTCGTCCTTAGATTTTGAGAAATCATGTCTCCATGAAATTCAAGCATTACCAGGATGTCCGAGAAATCTTCCATCAGTTTCTTCTTTAAATCTTGTATCAACTGCCAAGGAAAATAGATTACATATACATACATATTCCGAAATTCTCAAAAGTCATACGCAATGCACTGTCATAACTGTTGAGCTTTGAAGCTAGTATGTCAACAATTATTCATCCTTTCATTGGTGGTTCAGTGTCGAAATTTATTGTCGATGAAATCAGGGCTTGAATTCAATGCAAAAAACATATATTTGTCCATCTCTGCATGTTGCCTCGATGTTGGGCCAATTGAGAGAGAGTGAGAGAGAGAGAGGGAGAGGTTGAGAGAGAGAAAGACAGAGAATTGCTGCTCAAGAGTAGAGAATTTCTTTTAAGTACATCCTTCGCTTTTTCTCTTTATGGTGAGAATAAATATTGTTGCATATAATATTTGGGTTATTAATCCTTATTATTCATTATCATTACTGCCGTGTACGATATCACATCATCCTGGCTAGTACTCGTCAGCGTGACATAACTTGAGATTTACAAATCATTTTCTCTTAGGCCATATGTGAA
>NC_043004.1:66619808-66692308 GCF_006345805.1 Octopus sinensis
GATGCTGCTAAAAATCACTGGTAACAATGCGCTTCGCATTCTTTTTAGCCCTCAAATGACGCTTACCCGCTGGCTAAGCGAGCAGGCCAACAGAAGAAAGAGTGAGAGAAAGTTGTGGCGAAAGAGTACAGCAGGAATCGCCACCATCCCCTACCGGAGACTCGTGGAGCTTTAGATGTTTTCGCTTAATAAACACTCACAACGCCCGGTCTGGGAATCGAAACCGCGATCCTACAATCGCGAGTCCACTGCCCTAACCACTGGGCCATTGTACCTCCACATGTATGTATATATATATATATATATAGATATATAATATATATTATATATATATATATATATATATATATATAATATTATATATATTATATATCTATATATATATATATATATATATAATATATATACAGAGAGAGAGAGAGAGAGAGAGAGATGATATAGATATAGATAGAAGATAGATTCGTAGATAATTAGATACATGGAATAGATAGATAGATATAGATATAAAGGGTGTGATGGTCAAATTGTCACGCATGTGCCTTGTTTCTCTCTGATTTTGTCGACTACAAAGTATAGTAGGGTCTGTGAGGAGAACAGCACCATCACTCGGCAAGAGATCAATAGATGTCCTTGTAACACCAAAGAGGATCTAAAGGCAATGATTATGGCAGCATTTAGCAACTTAAACAACTTTGCCAGAAGAGTTACAAGGGAATTGATTTCATCAGGAAGCCATAGTTGAAGTCAATGGCGATTTTACTCAATAAATTTGCTGTTTAAGTATTTCAAGATAGTTTTATGTAATTTTGGTAAATATAGCAGTTAAAATGAGATGGCAGTGTTATTTTCATTTTTGTGTAACTTAGACGACTATGTATTCACTGCAACTTGTATATGTACATATATATAATCAAAGCAAATAACAAAGAAAAAAGAAGACGAACTTGCGGACGAGCGCAAGACATTTATTAGCTTGACTCTCGGTGGTAGGAGAGAGATTGAGGTTCCACGCAAAGTTCTTCGTCAGAAAGGAGAAGAGGAGAAGCCCAATGATAGAAAAGAAACCGCAAACGGTACACGTGTAGTAACATTGCCACTACAAGTGCCGTTGAGGATTTCTTCTCCATCTTTGGACATTTCCCTTTCTCCTTTCTGAAGACAAGCTATTCTCGAAACATTAAACACTGTCGTTTCACCGAACGTCATACTAAGAACTTCTTGTGTAGGTCCTCATGTTCGTTTTTTTCATCATTATTTGAATTACTTGTTTCTTTGACGCACAGACTGACCTCTTCCGACTCTTTTCGAGTAACTGATGCATGGGTTTCTTACTCTGTCCTTGGATTAGGCTACCTTTTAATTCATTCGGAGTACGTCGTTTCTGTACCTTTCATTATATGTATAATTATAGTAGGAAATATGATTCCAAATTTACAGGGAAAAATTCTTACCACACAGCCACTTTTGCGCCTAGTATCATTAATACCTAGAACTTTAGAGATACATATTCGAATTGCTATGAAGTTGGCTCTAAACCTTCCGGGTTCACTACGTCAGCAAAACATCGGAAGACCGTGTACACATAACATAGATGCATAAATATATATATATGGGGTAGACTAAAGGCGGTGATCCGTCATGGCCCCAGGCAATTGACTGAAACAAATAAACGCTTAAGGGAATCTTCAATACTTAACATAAGCAAATGCATGCAGACTTTCTTTCTATGTAATATATTTTCGGGGGGGTAAAATCACCAGTGACATTTAGGTTTGTGGTATCTGCGTAAATTAGAAATGAATGTTAACTATTAATTAATTATTAATAAGCGATAGAAGCTCTAGATATTACTAGTACATATGAAACATCAATAAATTTACAAAATTTATTAAAGATTCCTTTAACGTTTTCCTTACATTTAAAGATATATAATAATAATAATAATAATAATAATAATAATAATAATAATAATAATAATAATAATAATAATAATAATAATTATTATTATTATTATTATTATTATTATTATTATTATTATTATCATTATTATTATGACCATCACCATCATCATTTTCATCCTCCTCCTCCTCCTCATCATCATCTCAGTTGTCCCTAAATCTTCTTGATATCGCATATATGTACATAAAATTTCCTTTTAAAATATCTAACTAGCAAATTAGAGGCGGTTTATTTACCCGTTTTAAAAAAGGTATTGTTTCTTGCATTGAATGTTTCTCATTGTATAGAAAATTAGCCATTAATTTATAAATTCACACATATTTAGTACATGCATTGATAATAGCTGTTTGTATAGTTAAAAGATAATATCACTCAAGTCGTTTTAGTTTGCTTTCATTTTTGTATTTCTAAAGTAACTAGACTAAGATTAGCGACACTTGAACATATCCGTACAAAAGAACTTTTTGCAGCAGTACTCCAGTAAATGTTAGTTCCGACTTCCTTCTATCTAGAAACAAAAAAAAAAGGATATGATAATTACTCCCTGCTAACTTTTGTGACCAGGACATAACAGATTTAAAGCAGACCTATTTTCCATTACATTTCAGACATATTCAGCGCTGAGTTACTAAAGCAGAAATACAGTAAATATTCTGTTCCATACCACTGATTTGTCCATCAGTCGCTGAACTTAAAATCTCGAGCATACCACTAAGCGGTTGAAAATATGTCTGTATATATATATATATATATATATATATAGTTATATATATTAGAAAGTTGAAGATGATGTACATGTATTTTATATTAGAAGAAATGAGGTACGCAGAAATTCGGATGTTTTTATATTATATTATACAGATATTTATTTGTCTATTACATGTTTTTATACATCATATAACTTATATCATATATCATATATTAGCGCTTTCGTCCATTCTGGTGGATTTTTCAAATTAGGTCCATTCTGGTGGATCTTTCAAATGGAACTAAGTTCCTGTAGAAAAAATTTGACCATAACACTATGAAATGGTCAAACGTCTTCCACAGGAACTTAGTTCCATTTGAAAAATCCACCAGAATGGACGAAAGCGCTAATTTATGATAAATGATATAAGTTAAATGATGTATAAAAACATGTAATATACAAATAAATATATGTAAATATAAAACCTTCCGAATTTCTGAGTACCTCAATTCTTCTTATATATATATATATATATATATATGTGTGTGTGTGTGTGTGTGTGTGTGTTTGTGAGTGTGTGTCCGTGTGTGTGTGTGTTTGTGTGTGTATGTGTGTGTGTGTGTGTGTGTGTGTGTGTGTAACAAAGGCAAAGTTTGAAGGAAATATTAGCCGTATTTCATAACTTTGGATGGTACGCAAATCGGAAATAATACTTGCTTCCGAAGAATGAAATTTTTGTTAGAGTTATAGACGCTTACTCATTTAGTCATCTAGCGAATTCAGTTTAGAGAATAGGTAGAAAAAATGAATATAAGCAACATTACTTCCTTACTCGAAGCAAAGGATGCTATAAATATTGATTTCTAATTTTTGCACAACGCCAGCAAAAAAACCCATACACGTTTACCTGGGCGAGAATCGTTAAGATGTAAATAGTCTTGAACGCCAGTGCACCGCCGAGCCACATGATCTATAAACGCACTTCATATTCTGCCATTGGATTCAGACACCAATTCGAATTTACTTATCCATTTCAGGAAATTCATTCTTACCATCCAGAATTGTATTTTTTGTAACCATAAAAATTTCGGAACCTTACTGTTCCCCAAAATTTTTGTTTCAAGTTCTCGTGAAGTTTCTAAGTTCTTATGCTGTCTGCAATGCATGTGCATGAATATAATATATATATGTGTGTGTGTATGTATATATACATATATAATACATATATATATATATATATATATATATATATATATTACTCTTTTTACTCTTTTACTTGTTTCAGTCATTTGATTGCGGCCATGCTAGAGCACCGCCTTTAGTCGGGCAATCAACCCCGGGACTTATTCTTGTAAGCCCAGTACTTATTCTATCGGTCTCTTTTGCCGAACCGCTAAGTGACAGGGACGTAAACACACAGCATTGGTTGTCAAGGCAATGCTAGACGGACAAACACAGACACACAAACATATACACACACACATTATATATACATATATACGACAGGCTCTTTCAGTTTCTGTCTACCAAATCCACTCACACAAGGCATTGGTCGGCCCGAGGCTATAGCAGAAGACACTTGCCAAGATACCACGCGGTGGACTGAACCCAGAACGATGTGGTTGGTAGGCAATCTACTTACCAGACAGCTACTCCTGCGCCTATATATATATATATATATATATATTATATTATATATATATATATATATATATTATATATATATATTAATATATATATATAATAGATATAGAGAGAGAGAGAGAGAGAGAGATATACATTATATATTATATAACATTATAGAAAATAATATAATATTATATAAAAGTATAATAATATATTAAATTATATAATAGTGTATAAAATTAAATAATAAGAGTAGAAATTGATACTAATCAATTAAAACTAGTGGCTTAGCATATTTTAAAATCGGAAGATTAAAAATTGTGTTAGACAATTCGTCTTTCTTTGTCTTGCTCAGTCTTACATTTTGGCGTTTTCCTGAGATTTTACTTGAGAACACATTCTTCGTGGTAATGGTGATTGACGTCTATATTTAGTATATTAGGTGTACAATTTAGTGGTCATTCCTCTTAATTTTGTATATTATCTATATATATTTATCTCTTTACCTCTCTCTCTCTCTCTCTAATATATATATATATATATATGTATATATATATATATATAAACTTTTTATGAAGGTTAAGGCTAACATTTGTTTCTTGTTCAAGAATCCCTCAACAGTTATAGAGCCTATCGTTGTGATGAGCACGCATTCTTAGTAATCGACATTCCTGTACACTCATTCACACACACATACATTATACATACATACGCACACACATGCACACACATACATATATAAATATATATATATGTGCACCAGCAGATATATGCATTCGTTTTTCATGCAAGATGCCATAGAAACATATACTATTAGAGACTTGTTTTTAGTGTAGCTTTTCTGTTGTTTTGAAGTACGGTCAATTCTACGAAATTTAAACTGATGCTTCCTAAATTCTATGTCATGAATATTGATGTAATACTTTCTGAATTATTACAATGTTTTTTTTTTCTGAAAACACCAGCAAACGTTAAGGAGTGATTGCATCAAATATAGCATGGTATTTCTGAATTATTACAATGTTTTTTTTTTCTGAAAACACCAGCAAACGTTAAGGAGTGATTGCATCAAATATAAGCATGGTATTGTTACTATGCAAGATTTCAAATATTATTGTGTCCAAAAAGAAAATATTATGATGCAATTCGAAGATATTACAATTCAATACTAAACCCAGCGAGAATTGAAAAGTTAGAAATAATAAGATGAACACTAGTGTTATATTTTTTCAGAAAGTAATATGTATTTTTGAAGATGTCAAAAGTTTTTCTTTTCTAATAAAGTCTGACATTTGATAACGTAAGAAAACATATATATTGCATCATTAAAAAATGGATTTCTACTAGACACAAAATTTATTAAAATTTTCTTAACTTTTTCCCCTATATATCATCGAAATTCTCGTCGTGTGGATGCAGACAGTGAGTAGACGATCATAGTTTCTTATCAGTGAACTATAACAGATTGTGACAACGAGATATACGCTTCATATAAAATCAAATATTCATGAAAATTTACGAATGGAAATAAATCATTTCTTGTCGGTGGGAAGAGAGATTTTATGTCTCGAGCCTTTACGTTCACACATATATACACACACGATTTCTTCTCCATTCATGAATACATACACATACACACGCATATAAATATATGTATATATATATATATATATATATATAATATATATTATATATTATAATATATATATACATATATACATATATCGACATATATATATATATATATATATATATATATAATATAATATATAACATACATACATGTTTGTATGTATATATATATATATATATATATATACATACATACATACTTACATACGTATATATATTCAATATCTTTTTGGGTGGGATGGCAATAGGAAGAAATAATATAAAGTTGAAGATTGTGTGTAGGTAAGGAAAATACGCCACACTCATGTATATTAAATGTTTATTAACATATAAATGTACGCTGCTCCATTTGCTAGCCATATTTCATTGTATTTGCAAATTAGACAAAAATCCAAGACAGCATATTATTCATCACAGAATATTAAATGACCAGAAAAATATCTTTAGACTCTTGATACAGTGTGTCATTTCATAGATAATGGGTTTTTTGTTTTCAATTGCATGAACTAAAAATTGGAGGGATGCGGGATAAACTACCTGCATCAACTTGCTATAAAAGCAGGTAGTCATTGTACTTTGTCCTTATTCTTAGTGCAACTTTGAAGAGTGCGGTTCGATTTTAATAGTTATTTTTTGAAAGCTTTAATGGAAGTGACAAAAGTGTATATTCGGCATATTTTCATTCATGAGTTCAATAAAGGCAAGAACCCAATTGAGATTGCGAGGAATATTAAGACAGTATATGCATTAATTAATTCAGCCTGGCTGTGTTTGTAGACAGTTGAAAATAAATAAATAAATAAATAAACGATAGCATTGTAGTTGCGGGCGGGCCCCCTTAGTCCCTTGGCAACCAATACTTTTAGACCCAGTCCACCACTGATAATAGCTGTCTGTTGTGTATATGGAGGCCGTGCTGAACAATTCCTAGCTTGAGTAAAAGAAAAGGCAGGGAAATCAGGTATGATTTTATTCAATACATTCACTCGATATTTCGGACAGCCAACCAGTCCTTACACTTAAGACCAGGAACTTTTCAGCACCCCTACTACGTTCTCATATACACACACACATATATACATGCTCACACACGCATGCATATATATATGCACGTTTACGCACATATACTCATAAACACACACAATTATACAGACACCCACACGCACATGCGCATATGATACATATCTATACGCTCATAAAAACACACATGCACAAACACATACACACGTATATATCGATCAATCTTTCAGCTTCCCTGAAATATAGCAATAATCGTATTACTTATATTTCTAAATATTCTCTTTATTTTTTTCTTTTGCATTCTTTTCTTCATTTTATATTTACTTTGCACCTCCAATGCTATTCAGTATTATGCAATCTTATTTCCTGTCTTGTAATAATGCGCTTTTACTTAATCATGCACCACAGTTCGCACACAATACATATGCTGATATATACCGACTTTTTACACACGTTAGTATACAAAAATTTCGGATGTATGTATATGTGTGTGTGTATGTATATCAATGCGTACATATGTTTGTGTGTAAACGTGTATATATATATATATATATATTATATATATATATATATATATATATATATCTACATATACTTCTACATATATATGTATGTACGCATGTATGTACGTCTGTATATATATATATATATAATACTTCTACATATACATAAATGTATGCATACATGTAAGTACGTATATACATATATATATATAATATATATATATGTATGTATGTATGTATGTATGCATTCATCTGTTAATACTTGTATATGACTTTGTGTTTCTTTATGTGTATACTGAGTGTGAGGGGGTACCTTTGTAGGTGTTTCTCTGTACCGATACGCATTCGAATACTTGGAAATGAATGTTTTTTTTTGTTGTTTTTCTTCAGTGTAAACTTATTCATACTCATATGTGTATAGGTCCGTATATGTTATTTCGTCAGTCTCGATAAGCTTCGATATTTTCTGTACGTAAATCGCTGCACTCTCTAAGCAAAATTAGGTTGCACTAGATTGCAGTAATTAGCATTTGGCTATGATTGAATTAACTTAGATTTATTTCCACGGCGGAAATCTAACCGAAAATAAGATGGTGACGTAGGTGGTGATGGTTGTGGTGGTGATGGTGTTTTTGGTGATAGAAGAAATACTACGACTACTACTGCTGCACCTCCTCCTCATACTACTACTACTACTACTACTACTACTACTACTACTACTACTACTACTACTACTACTACTACTACTACTACTACCAGTAATAATAATAATAATAATAATAATAATAATAATAATAATAATAATGACTTAAAATGTAAAAGGGAAATGGAAGAAAACTAAATTCCTGTGATATATGTATTGGAATGTAATCAATAAGAAGGAAAATTATTTTCGATTTCTCTCAGGTTTAAATAGTTAATACCAGTTAGATATAATCAATTTATGTACGTCCTTTCCCTCAAACACCTTCCAAGTACATACAGGCTTTCTTTAACACCCTTATTCTCATACTATATTCCCCATTTAATTCAATTTACAATCTTATCTGATTGACGTCTATGAATATGGCTTTGAAATTTATTTACATTTTCTTTACAATCAAAAATTTTTTATCGTTTTCTGTCCCTTTTTTTTCAGCAAAAACGTGGCGAATTTCGAAAATAACCAAAGAAATATATAATTAATATATAATCACTTACTCTATCTCCAGATATTTACACTTAAAGCTCCCTTCCATTTTATCAATACAATATTACGTTACGGTAGTCTTTCACCTTCCAGATAATATAATTGATTAATCAATGAAAAATATTGAGTGAGGAGTTACACAATATTAACTATAATAGCACATTGCCAGCAAATATTTCAATATTAAGTGTTTCAAGGGGTTAATAAGGGATCGAAGTAACATGGAGAATAAAATTACCGAAATATATGTAAAAGTAAAAATAATAATAATAAACGAGGGAAAGTAGTAAATATATGTTATAATTAAATGACAATCGAATTAATTATTTACTAATCGATGTAATAAAATTACATTCAGACGCAATAGTATATATGTATATAAAAATAGATGCATATATTTATACACACACACACACACACACACATATATATATATATATATATATATATATATATATATATATATATATATATATATATATATATATATATATATATATATATATATATATATATATTTATATATAAAACCTGATTCCTTCTGCCTTAACAAAGATCTGTATCGATGCTGTAATATATGCACTCAGAGAATATACAGGTTGTCTTTCGCCAATAATCCATGCAACTAATATGCAATAGCATGTTTCATATAATATCTTCATGAGCAAATAAAAGGTAATCACATGGAGTTGTTTCAATTTTGTGCTTGGCCATTCATCACTAATTGAGAACTTATTTTATCTCTTTAGGGAGATACTGTATGGTAACCATATCTTTATAAATTCATATATATGATAAGAGAATACAGCTTTGTATCGTAATGCAAAACATGCCTGCGTGCATTTACCACCATCGTAATAATGTATATAAAGACAGGATACTTTACCTTCGATCACGAAGAGGAATATAGGCTACAATTAATAGATATGTTCTGCTGTACAATATAGAAAAGTTTAGGAGTGGCTGTGTGGTACAATGCTTGCTTCTCAAGCACATGGTTCTGGATTCAGGCCCACTATGTGGTAACTTGAGCTGGTGTGCTCTCCTATAGCTTCGGGCCGAAGAAAAGCCTTGTGAGTGGATTTGGTAGACGGAAAGTGAAAGAAGCACGTCGTATATATATATATATATATATATATATATATATATATATATATATTATATATATATTATATATATATATATACATAATTAATCAATATAGGGTGGCAAAAAAAAATTTTGTAGAATTTTTTTGCCACCAGCGGCCTAGTGGGAAAAAATTAAATAGTCATAGACCATTTTTAAGTTCAACATCAACAATCAAGGAACGGCCATAATAGGCCATTCACCCACTAGAAATAACAGCCAAGCTTCAACCGCAAATAAAAATCAATTCCGTAAACAGGAGAAAATTTAAAAAACATTTACCCTGTAATTTCTTATACGATGCACCGTTTCATCTGCTGTTTAATGGCAAACTAACCTGATTAAATTAAATCAAGCCAATCTTCCATAGCCCTCAGATTCTTCAGTAAGAAATAGCCCAAGTCGGAACAGATATTTACACGAGGCATTTCCGACCCTGCCAAGGTAATATCTGACCTAAAATTTTCAAATCATCGCACTCGCGTTGAACTTAAAAATGGTCTATGACTATTTAATTTTTTCCCACTAGGCCGCTGGTGGCAAAAAAATTCTACAAAATTTTTTTTGCCACC
This sequence comes from Octopus sinensis, assembly GCF_006345805.1. NCBI lineage: Eukaryota > Metazoa > Mollusca > Cephalopoda > Octopoda > Octopodidae > Octopus > Octopus sinensis. Next base: position 66,630,126 of record NC_043004.1, read on the forward strand.
CTATATTGATTAATTATGAATTTTCTGGTTAATTCCGTAATGGAATCGACGGCTTATATTTATTTGCTGCCGATAAATTTGGCCCTCAGATTATTCATAGGCCCTCAGATTATTCAGTAAGAAATAGCCCAAGTCGGAACAGATATTTACACGAGGCATTTCCGACCCTACCAAGGTAATATCTGACCTAAAATTTTCAAATCATCGCACTCGCGTTGAACTTAAAAATGGTCTATGACTATTTAATTTTTTCCCACTAGGCCGCTGGTGGCAAAAAAATTCTACAAAATTTTTTTTGCCACCCTATATTGATTAATTATGAATTTTCTGGTTAATTCCGTAATGGAATCGACGGCTTATATTTATTTGCTGCCGATAAATTTGGCGCGAGTGCGATGATTTGAAAATTTTAGGTCAGATATTACCTTGCAGGGTCGGAAATGCCTCGTGTAAATATCTGTTCCGACTTGGACTGTTTCTTACTGAAGAATCTGAGGGCCTATGGAAGATTGGCTTGATTTAATTTAATCAGTTAGTTTGCCATTAAACAGCAGATGAAACGGTGCATCGTATAAGAAATTACAGGGTAAATGTTTTTTAATTTTCTCCTGTTTACGGAATTGATTTTTATTTGCGGTTGAAGCTTTGGCTGTTATTTCTAGTGGGTGAATGGCCTATTATGGCCGTTCCTTGATTGTTGATGTTGAACTTAAAAATGGTCTATGACTATTTAATTTTTTCCCACTAGGCCGCTGGTGGCAAAAAAATTCTACAAAATTTTTTTTGCCACCCTATATTGATTAATTATGAATTTTCTGGTTAATTCCGAATGGAATCGACGGCTTATATTTATTTGCTGCCGATAAATTTGGCGCGAGTGCGATGATTTGAAAATTTTAGGTCAGATATTACCTTGGCAGGGTCGGAAATGCCTCGTGTAAATATCTGTTCCGACTTGGGCTATTTCTTACTGACGAATCTGAGGGCCTATGGAAGATTGGCTTGATTTAATTTAATCAGGTTAGTTTGCCATTAAATTACAGGGTAAATGTTTTTTAAATTTTCTCTGTTTACGGAATTGATTTTTATTTGCGGTTGAAGCTTTGGCTGTTATTTCTAGTGGGTGAATGGCCTATTATGGCCGTTCCTTGATTGTTGATATATATATATATACAGATATATAGATATATAGATAGATAGATCGATATACATATATATATATATATATATATATATATATATATATATATATATATATATATATATATATAATATATATATGCGTGTGTGCGTGCGTATGCTTGTGTGTCTGTGTTTGTTTCAACATAACCACTAGACAACCTGTGTTAGTGTGTTTACATCCCCGTAACTTAGCGGTTCGCCGAAAGTAACCGATTGGATAACTACCTGGCTTAAAAAATAAGCACTTGGGTAGATTCATTCGACTAAAAATTCAAGGCGGTGCCCCAGCATGGCCACAGTCTAATGACTGAAACAGGTGCGGTCAATATGCTGAGAACACTTACGTTCACAACAAACGTTGCGTCTCCAACATGGGCAGAAGTAAGTTTATTTTGAAAGCAGTCTCATCGTTATGAAATTTTAAAAATATTTTTCCAGACATTTCTGTGCTTGTATGTTTGCGAGTGGACATATGCACATTTGAGCAATTCGTCTCTTTGTACGTATCTAAAGTTAGTCAATAGAATCAAACCCATTTCATTTCAAAATACATAGCTTAAGCAATTCGATAAAATATAACTCAAATAAGTTCAGGCGCAAAAATGGTACCACAGCTTGGCCGCAATCCAATGACTGAAAACAATACAAGAATAAAAGTATGTCGTTGTATTTAATATCTTCCTCTCTTTTAACATTTTTAAATATCTGACTTAAACATAAAGAGCAATCAAGCATATACAATAATTGCAGGAGTAATTATGAAAATTAATCTAATTGAAAGCATTTGCTAAATACAAATAGTAATTACAACGCAGCAAAAATAGAAAATACCAATAAAAGAAACAAAATATGGCCAAATGCGGCAAACAAATGAGAAATTGCTAAATAATGTTGCGAAATACATTAGTTTTGATACAGACAAGTATTTATTTTTCCCGATGTGTTTCATAATTCTGTTGTGGATAATATTAAAATAATATCATTTAGGTTTCTCCTCCTTTCTTTCCTTCCCTCGTTCATTCTTCTTCTTCTCTCGTTCTTTCTTCTTCTTTTCTTCTTCCTCTTCTTCTTCTTCCTCTTCTTCTTCTTCTCTTCTTCTTCTTCTTCTTCTTCTTCTTCTTCTTCTTATCATTATTATTATTATTATTTTCATTATCGTTATTATTATTTTTGTTTCGCTCATTATTTCATTGTTTTGACACTGCTAGAAACACTACTACTACTACTACTACTACTACTACTACTACTACTACTACTACTACTACTACTACTAATAATAATAATAATAATAATAATAATAATAATAATAATAATAATAATAATAATAATAATAATAATAATAATGATGATAATAATAATAATAATAATAATAATGATAATAATAATAATTATAATGATAGTAACAATAATAATAATAATAATAATAATAATAATAATAATAATAATAATAATAATAATAATAATAATAATAATAATGATATTGCCGTCATCATCATTATTGTTATTTTTCGAAGGCGGCGAGATGATCGGCTCATTCGTTAGAAAACCTAACAATAGGCTTAGCGGCATTTCGTCCGTCTTTACGTTACGTGTTCAAATTTCTTCGAGGACAACCTTGCATTTTATCATTTCAGAATTGGTAAACTAAGTACCAATTGAAATAAACGATTAGCCCTTCCTATTAAATTTTACGGCCTTGTGCTTACAAAAGAAAGGTGTATCAGCGACTTACTATACCTACTATAGTAGGTATAGTCAGTCGCTGTTAGTTTTAGGGTCTTGGGAATTGTGCAATGTCAGTAGAGTTGTAATTTTTCTATCTTAATTCTATAGCTCGACAATTGTTGATTTCTGGAAGAGACACCCCCACCACCACCACCACCACCACACCACCACCACCACCATCACCATCACCATCAGCACGCTACTGCATGATAATGTACTTTTCAGGTATTTTATCGCGAGGTTTGGAGACGGCATGTGTTCTCAAATATTTAGAATCTTCCTTAAGATTCCTGTAGTGTATAGGGATGGCACTTTTCTGCAGGTCAACAATGCGAGTTTCAATTCCAGTCATTTTCAGATTTGTAGGTATCATTTCGGGGATTAGCTAGGTACCCGAATTAAAATGGGTTTGCACTTAGCCAACAATCCTACCCATAAAATACATTCTCATTGAGACAACGAGGACAATTCAAAAGCAACAAAATCTGGAAGAGTATAGGTTTTCCCTTAGAGTAACATAGGGTAGAACACTGAATCAGGTATTCGAGTGCAGAGATTCCAGATGTAGAACCAGAGAAAGTGTCGTCGATGATCTATACTCAATAGGGAGCAAAGAGTTTATGTATTACCATAATTTACACTATCTTTCTCTCTCAAATTTTCCCCAACTCACTCCCCTAGATTAGTAATATTTTATTGAGCCCAAACAGATGAAATAGAAAAACTGATCTCCGTGACCTTTGAACTTTGAATGTATAGCATCGTAATTAATATCGAGACGCATTGTACTCAACGCTCTGACGATTCTGTTAATGTGCTGGCTTAGATCTTGCACTGATGTTAGAAAATAAATTTTGGAATGAATATGGAGAAAGCAAAACGAACGAAATTCACATAGTAGTGTTTGAAATTACCGTAAAATATTTTACACAATTGCTTACTTTAATAACAAATTGTCGTTGAGAAAAAGAAATTAATTACTAAAAACCAATTCGCATGTTGCATTATAGTTTCTGAAATAAATTTTTAATATTAATTTCTAAAAATAGCTGAGACATGAAAGAAAAGAGCATAAAACAAACAAACATTTATTATTGTAAATTATCGGCATTAAGTTTGTGGTTAACAGCAACTCTAATTAATTAACTAAATACCCAAAGCAACTGTGGTAATTTTGCTTTAATATAAAGTTGCGAAATATTAACACGGCAACTGACTAATTGACACCTAACAGAGTAAATATGGCATGTTTCCAATTAGAGTGCAAAGATGATTCATATGCAACGGAAACTTGGAAGATGCACTTAATATATCTTGACGGGTAATAATGAAATCATAACTAAAAATTTAATAACAATAACAAATAACAGTTGTGTTAGCATTATTAATATTATTATCATTTGCAGTAGTAGTAGTAGTAGTAGTAACGGTGGTGGTGGTGGTAGTATGAGTAGTAACACTGACTGTGATAGTAGTAGTAGTAGTAGTAGTAGTAGTAGTAGTTAGTAGTAGTAGTAGGCGCGCTGACAGAATCGTTAGCACGACGGAGGAAAAGCTTTGTGGTATTTGGTTTGTCTTCATGTTCTGAGTTCAAATTCCACCGAGGTCAACTTTGCCATTCTTCCTTTCCAATTCGATAGAATAAGTACAACTTGACGACTGGGGTTGATTTAATCGACTACAACACCCCCACCAAATTCCAAGTCTTGTCCTTCTGGTAGAAAGCATTATTGTTATCATAATTGAATGAGAGACCAGTGCATGTCATCAAAATGACACGGGGTACAAATATCCGGAACCCAATATACCCACCATGACTAACCGTCTTATAAGGGTACACCAGGGACATGTATCACAAACATAAGTGTACGTCATATCAAAATAAACAGTGAATGACCTTGCAGGTGAGAACCAGTTAGAATTACGTTCAGATCGAGTTGCCTATCTCGCTAAAAATGTCCCTGAATAATGGTTATTTAAAAATCTTGAACGAAACAGCCATGCTTGCAAAAGTGAATTATTCAAATCCCAAATAATTCCTCTCAACATATGGCTATGATGCTCCCCAACTACTTCTGTTCGTGATCAAAGATGCCCACATCGTCAGACCTTTAGGGGCATAGTTAACTGATTTAAGATTAAACAGCTTAACAAGCTAATCTTTCGTATTGAGCAGAATATTTGCAGTAGCCCTTCTTTTATACCATAACAAAACATGTACTTTATAACACTTCCATTCGGTTAAGATCAGGAGCAACGAGAGCCACTGCTTGGTTGTTGTTGTTGTTGTTATTATTATTATTATTATATTATATTATTATTATATTATTATTATTATTATTATTATTATTTAATTGTCTTTCTACAGCTTCTAACGCTGGCGGTGTACTATGGAGACAGCTGTTCACTATCATTGAACTAAGGTAACATCCCTTGTTTTTCGAGCACCATCCAGAATATTCAGCGGTTCCAAGCAGCGATATTTTCTGCAAGTGCTCACCCTTATTGCAGCCCATATTTGTTCCATGCACTTCTCAATATTTTTACTCACTGTTCCGACAATTATTGGTACGACTACCACCTTTTCATTGACCACAACTCCTTCACCTTCCAAGCTAATCTGTTATATCAGTCAACTTTTCTTTCTTCCTTATCGCTTACCCTGTTGTCGGCTGGGCATGATGCATCTATGATCCAGATTAGTTTGCTTTCTTTCTCAATGAACACTATGCCTGGTTTCCTATTCTCTATCTCATGTTCGCACTGAATCATAAGATCCCATAGGATCTTTGCATTATCATTTTCGAGGATGCCTTCGGGTTTATGTTCGTACCAAGTTTTCTCGCTCTGTCAAGTCCATACTTATTGCAAAGTGTCCAATGGACAAATCTTGCTATGTTGTCATGACGTTTCTTATATTCTTTTTCGGCTAGTGGTGTACATTGACTAGTAATATGCAATAAGATTTCATCATTTTGTTCCGTACCATTAAACCAAAAAAGTACTTTGAATATGTACGCCGATTTATCAATTCTCCGACTCCACCACTATGTGCAGTTTGTACTCATACGACGTCTTGCCTCTCACTAGCTCCCATTTTTCGCACAGTTTCCAATGTAGCACTGTCGCTATCTGGCCGTATCGCCACACCTTGTTATAGAGTATCTAGTTCGTTTAACGTATGGTACGGCAAATTATAACTATATAACTTACTAGTGTTACAGTTAGACTGCTTTATTCATTTAAATTTATGTTAGCGTTGCGAGTTTCTTTTACTTGTTTCCAGATCTACTTCATATGCTTTTCTTCTCTCATCAATATTTAAATAAGTCTGTGTATTTTCTCTAGTAGTGTATCATGAGCGGTGGTGAACTGTATGCAATCTATACTCAACTTATCGTTGTCATCTCATAAATTTTGAATCCCATACCACTGTGATACATTACTATAGCAGCCTTTTTCTCTCAGTTTACACGACTGTTTTCAAGTTATTAATGGTATACTTTGTACATCTGCTTCGCTTCTCATTTGTGCAACCCAAATTGTTTTTAGAAGTTACAAATTGCACACAACTTTCTCTGACGCTTCTTTCTCATAACTCAATTGTCAATTACATCTTTATCTGTAATGAATCTTTACCTTATTACGAATAACTTTTGATGGAAAATTCCTATTTTATAACAATTATGCTTGTAAGGCACCATTTCCAATTTTCGAAGACAATACACAAAAGTTTGTTCAGGAAGTTGAAATATTTCTCCGAAAATAGGGGAAAAACAGTGAACAAATGTCTATTCTTTCTAAACACAATTGGATGTGAAGTCCATCCTGGTCGATGAAAACTTATCTACTTAAATAACCAAGAACGGGCTATTAAACAGACAACAGCAAAATATTTTTGTGGGGGTGCTCAAGATAATAATATTGGATTTACATTTTGGCACATGGCCAGCAATTTCAGGAGAATTTAGTTGAATACATTGACCTGAGAATTCAACTGGTACTTATTTTATTGACGGCGAAAGGATGAAAGGCAAGGTCAGCTTCGGCGGAATTTGAAATCGGAACGTGAAGACAGAGAAATGCTGCTTAACATTTTGTTTGGAGTGCTAACGATTCAGCCAGCTCACCTTCTTCATGATGATAAAGGTACTACTCTCTTATTCATTTACTTGTTCCAGTCAATTGACTGCAGCCAGGCTTGAGCACCGCCATTAGTCGAGCAAATTGACCCCAGAACTTATTCCTTGTGTGCCTAGTACTTATCCTATTGGCCTGTTAACTCGAACCGCTAAGATGTGGGACGTAATCACACCAGCATCGGTTGTCAAGCGATGTTGAGGGGCCAAACAGAGATACATAAACATATACACACACATACATACATATATATATATATATATATATATATATATATATATATATATAATATATATATTATATATATATATATATATATATACACACATATATATATATACTAGCACTATCAGCCGGTGTTGCTTGGGTTTGTTTCGACCCTTTAGAATTGGAATTTTCGAAAAGTAAAAATATTACATGATGCAACTTGTTATTCTCTTCAAATGAACATTTTTCCCGTTGAAATACACCGAAAAATAGTGACACAGCAGTCAAAAATCGTAAATAATAGGGATTTTCATACAAAAAAAGCACCTTTTTGATGTAAATAATTTTTAGTGTTAACATGGTCTGATTAGAATTTTATCTTCTACAGAATAAAGAGCGAGCATTCGTCCATCATACTCTCAAATTTGGTCAACTTGCGCTGCAGGGTCTCGAAGGAGATAGTGTTAGTTGAAAGCTACCAAACCTGTCACACACAAACAACTTCAGCTTTATAAATATAGATTTGCTACACACTACTTTCCATCCTTAATAATGAAACTTGGTAGATCCGAAAGTTAAACACACAGACACACATACAGATACACAAGTTGAGTTTTATATATATAGATTTCTCAACTAGGATATCAGGGGAGAGTTTCAGGGAGTCGCTGGCCATGTATCGTGATGATCAAAAATCCGGCCTGCTAAAATTTGGTAAAAGTGATTCACACTGCAGACTCAACGCGAAATAGTCACATTTAATTCAAAGCGTTAAAAATGTTATGAAAATAATTGGTATGTGTGCACAAAGTCCAAACGATTAATACGAAAAAACCCTCCAGGCTATATCCCGAAAATCATTTATTTGCCGAATTTCTACAATGTTTACGGCGATTCGTCTATATATCTTGATTTTTTATTTGTCATGCAATTTACGCATGCTTGCACGCGTGGTGAACACAGTTCACGTCAAACAGCTGACTGAGTAAAGTTCGCTATTCAATACATGGGATAAGGCGTAAACAAACACATTATCAATTTTTGCCTTGCGAGATGAATTTCGGAACAGAAATAGCGCAGTTCAATTTTCATTCGCCTAAACTTTAAGTGATCCATTTTAGGTGGTTATACGATTTGTTGGCTAGGAGGAGATGTGCCGGGAAATTAAACACATAGACACACACACATATACACACACAGACACACAGTTGAGTTTTATATATATATATATACATATATACGACGGGTTTCTTTCAGTTTCCGCCTACCAAATCTACTCACAAGGCGTTTGTCGGCCCGAGGCTATAGTAGAATACACTTGCCCTAGGTGCCACGTAGTGGAACTGAACCCAGGAACCATGTGGTTGGTAAGCAAGCTACTTACCACACAGCCACTCCTAATAATATAATTTTTTTTTTTATATTTTCGTTATCATTGATACTTTTTGCTAACTTTTCATTTGTTTCAGTATTTCTTGATAGTGGTGAAACAGATGTAGAGAAAGGATATTCAAATATTCGTGTATTACAATGTTTATTTCCTGCTATACTTTCCGATCAAATTCTAACTATATTGAGTTCTAGTTTCGTCTAACGGAGGCCTAGAGAATCTGTGACATGGTATTTGCGAGTCATTAATATCGACAATCTTTCTGTTTCAGGAACTTTGTTGCATCATGCACATATGTGAAATAGTAATTATTGTGTTGCATTTACTTTCCATTTGTTGTTTTCATCGTATAATCTTTCATGTTGAAACTCTTGTTTATAACAAGACAATAAAAATGCTTCAATTAAAACACTGAACGATAAAAACAAAAGATAGAGCATTATTGGATTGAATCTCGAAAGTATGAATATTTTCTCTCTTATTTTCGTTATATGAGCCTCGAAATATGCTGCATTGCACATGTTTTCTTTTTGTCGCTAAGAAATGTAGAATCAATACTTTGCAGAATTCAAATTGGAAAACGAAAACAATTACGAAAAGAAAACAAGAAAGCTCTTAAAAAATAAACACATCTTCACCATCTTCTATTTTTAAATCCAATGTCTTTATTCGTTTTCCTTTGAATTGCCAATATATTCTAAACCCTTACATTTATGCTTTATATTTTTTAACGGTTATATAAGAGCACGTGGCTATTAAGAAACAATATTAGATGGCATGCGGAACATTATTAGTATGAAAATTGAAAGTAAACACGAGACATAAAGACACATATAAAGAAAGAGATGCAATCATACATTCCTGGTTATCGCTACCCACTGCGCTGCGTAACTGCTACAACTTTAAGGGTTTTTTCCTTCTCTTACCGATTCTCCACTACAACATCCTCCACAAACTTTCACTTGCACAAATAAAGAAATTTGAGATCCACTAAATCGTAAAATAATAATGTGAAAAAGAAAAAAAAATTACTATAGAATCTTACTAAACGTAATTGAAATGCGTAGAAGAGGTTGTAAGAAACAAACAATAGATTTATTGGTGAAAACCATGGAATGTAAAATTGCCATTTTCCTTTTTCTTGTTTCCTTTTTCTTGTTTCCCTTTCCTTGTTGTTTATGACTGTCGTTTGATTTTCGTTCGTGAAAGTGTTTTCCATATTAGAAAAAATACAATACAAATGCCACCACCTCCACCACCACCGCCGCCGCCGCCGCCAAAGCCACCAACATCAACAGCACCACCTTTGCTACTATAGCAACAGCAACAAAGACTACTTCTACTGCTGCTGCTACTATAACTATCACTACTACTATAGGAACAAGTAATGATAATGATAATAATATTCTGCATACTATTTAGGATGATGATGATCATAATGATGATGATGATAATAATAATAATAATAATAATAATAATAATAATAATAATAATAATAATAATAATAATAATAACAATAGGCATTTAGGCAGTGCAAGTATTTTCCTGGGGAATTGAAATGAGATTTGGATTAGAAAAGTACGGCAAGGTAACGTTGAAAATAAGAAAATTAATTAAGAAAACTAATATTATGATAGATAAAGAAACCAAGATAAGAGGTTTAGACGAAAGACGAAATTACAAATAATCAGGAATCAATGAACTAGACTCTGTTCAACGTTTACAAATAAAAGAAAAGATTAAGAAGGACAATTATGTATGTATTAGATTAATACTTTAAACAGAACAGAATGCATAATATAAGGTAGTACCCATCAGTAGTTTACATATAGCTAACCTGTTATAGCTATAATACTGTTAACTGGACGCGTTAAGTACAATAAGAAATTTATAGAGAAAAATAAAGGAAATTGTTGCCTGACGAACCTCAATCGGAAATAGAATCATTATATTTACAGAATAAGATAAATAAAGCCACAAGGTAGCTATTGTTAAGTATGAAGTACAACGCTACAAGTTATCTATTTAACAAGAATGAAATTCCAAAATCAAAAACTCGATGCAATAAACAAAATCAAAACGCCTTTTGTTTCTTTTTTTATTTGCATTATTTACATTATTTACATTCGACGGATATTTGTCCTCATTTTGTTTCTTGTTAACACAACATTTCGGCTGATATTCCCTCCTGCCTTCTTCAGGTGTCTTGGGGGAAATTTCGAACCTGGGTTCTAATTCTTAAGGTATTTTTCGATGTTATTATTATTAGTAGTAGTAGTATTCAGGTCACTGCTTGGAATCGAAATCGGAATTTTGTGGTTATTAGTCCGCGCTCTTAACCATTACACCATATGCCTACGGGCATTCTACTACTACTACTACTACTACTACTACTACTACCACTAATACTACTACTACTACTACTACTACTACTACTACTACTACTACTACTACTACTACTACTACTACTACTACTACTGTTGCTGCTACTACACTACTACTACTACTACTACTACTACTACTACTACTACTACTAATAATAATAATAATAATAATAATAACAATAATAAGGCTCCGGGCTGAATAACAACATGGATGTTCCCTGGGAGCCCCTCTCCAAAAAACGAATTTAATCCAACAACATCGTTGCAATGGAAGAAAGGTTCCACAAAATATCTTTTCCAAATTTTCTTTTAAGGCAAAGTAACTAAAAAGTCCGAACTATTATTGCCATATATAGTATGGTTTTCTTTCTTTTATGCATAATATTTCCATGTGACATGCATAAGAAATAGAAGCGAACATCAGAGCTCTTGAAAGACAGTAAGTACATAAATTGATTAATTAATTAATTAATTAAATAAGTATACATGCAACTGTTTATGCATACACGTAGACATTTTAATTGTAAAGTATACATGCAACTTTTTGTGCATACATGTACACATTTTAATTATAAAGCATAAATAATGCTTACACGCGCTCACACGTACACACAGAAAGAAAAACCACGTTACGCGGACGAAAACAAAACAAAAACAAAGCGATTTTTCACGAACAAACGCAAAAAAGAGCAAATTGGTCACTGAATTTAGAAAGTCACTGAACAGTTATGCCCGGAACATGACTACCAAAATAAATAGAGGCGAATTTCGATCTGTAAGTCTTATGCGAGTTCGATATGAACAATATATTAATTCGGAGAATTCAGAAGCGGTGTCTTGTCAAAAAATTGACCCTGTACAAACACTCCCTTCTTCTAACGTCACCGTCACAGGAGCGGCGTCTTGTCAAAAAGTTGACCCTGAAAAAATGGACCCCTCTGATGTCGCCGTCAATCATTTAATGAAAACAATCCAAAAATCATGCCGGATCGGTCATCGCCCGGGACAACAAGGACCGCGTTACCCAGTAGGGAACCAGACTGGGGTCGAAAAGTTTGCTGCTGGAACAAACTCTCAAAAAGACGATCTACCAGGTGACCAGAACCAGAATACTTCTAACTCTGGACTTGTAGTGACACCACCAAAAACACCACCTAAAGCAAAACGTATAAAATGGACCAGAGAGGACTATAGAGATGTGTTGAAAGCTTTTTGTACAGCCCAACTAAACCCAAACAATAACCTCAGTGTACAAACATACATCTCATGGAGAAATTCAGTAGGCAATGACGTACATAGATATATAGACGCAAATAAATTAAGTAATGTACGCAGAGATATAATTAAAAACAAAAGACTAACTGACGCTGAAATTGACAAAATTAGGACACTAATAGCTCATGGTAGACCAAAAGAAAACAGCAACAATGTAGACGAAATAGGTAACAGTAGCACAGAAGCCAGTGTACAAGCAGCAAATCAACTTCCCAATGGGGAAGTTAAACAAAGAATAGCGAAGACGAGAGATTTGAAAAAAGAGGAGAACGTAGACCTTCCTCAAGAAAACCAAAATAGATATGACATAGAATTTGAGGTGAAAATAGAGAAAAGATTATGGAAGCAAAAGTGGACATTATGAGGGAACTCGGCAAGATTGAGCTCACTGACATGGTTAATAGAGAACCACTACCAAAGTTTTCAAATGGCACAAGAAATGATAACACAATCATGACATATAACGTTGCCCTAGGACAGATCTTAAGAAATAAGGGGAATGATTTGACAACCTTAAATAATCTCATTTATTCAACTGCTAAAGTAGCAACTACCCAACTAGGTATTAAGATGACAAAGAAAAAGGCCAGGCATGTCAATGAACCTCCTAAGTGGAAAGTAGCGATACAAAAAGAGATTGAATCTCTGCGGGCGGATGTTTCAGTTCTCGATGAGCTTGCTAGAGGAGTGAATATTAAGCCGAGAAAAGCTAGAAAAATCAAGCAAAAATATAAAATCAAAGATCTCATAAACCTCCCTGCAACTAAGGAACTGTTGAAACAACGGATACAGTTGAAAGCTCAACGGCTTAGAAGGTATGACAAAAGAAACAAATTTTATCGACAAAATAAATTTTTTAAGACAGATGCAAAGAAATTTTATAGGGAAATTGGCAAAAATAAAATACACATAGAAGATCCACCTAAGATTGAGGAAGTGGAGGAGTTCTGGAAGAAGGTATGGAGCAACGAAAAAGAGTTTAATGCTGAGGCTGACTGGATAGAACGTGAGAAAGAGAGACTGGATGAACTTGAAGAACAGAAATGGGAAGCAATAGGAATAGAGGAGCTAAGGTGTGTCCTTAGGAAGGCTCATAAATGGAAAACCCCAGGACTGGATCGGATCTCTAACTTCTGGCTTAATTGTTTGACAGAGGTACACGAACATCTCGCTGCATCTCTGTCTGATGTCATTCAGAACCCAGAGCAAATACCTGCTTGGCTGACTGAAGGAACCACCTACCTATTACCTAAAACCGAAGACACAAAAAACCCAAAGAATTACCGGCCAATAACATGTCTCAACACCACCTACAAAATCCTCACATCCATAATAACGGAGAGAATGTACGCTTTCCTTGAACAAAATTCTATCCTTCCACAAGCTCAAAAAGGTTGTAAAAGAAACTCTTATGGTTTCAAAGACCAATTGCTCATAAACAGAATGATTGTAGAGAATTGCCGGAGCAAAAACAAAAACCTGAGTATGGCATGGATAGACTACAGGAAAGCGTATGACAGTGTCCCACATAAATGGATACTCAAGGCCCTTGAGATATACAAGATCTCTCCTGTCGTCTCAAAATTCTTAGAGAATAGCATGACCATGTGGAACACACGTCTCTTTCTAAGCCATAGTAATGGGATGAGCCAGTCCAATAGCATCAACATCAAACGAGGCATCTTTCAAGGTGACTCCCTCTCTCCATTACTTTTTTGCATGGCACTGATCTCACTCTCAAACGAATTGGATAGTACCAGATATGGGTACAAAGTTTTTAGTAAGTTAATAAACCACCTTTTCTATATGGACGACCTAAAGCTGTTTGCCAGGAATGACCAAGAGCTAGAAGGGCTGCTAACAACTGTTAAAGAGTTTAGCAATGATATCGGGATGGATTTTGGCCTTGATAAGTGTGCTAAAGCAACTTTTGTAGGAGGGAAGCTCAGGCAAACAGCTTCTGTTAAATTAGATATTGACACTACCATCAAGGAACTTGACCCACAAGAAAGTTACAAATACCTAGGAATCAACGAAGGAGATGGTATACATCATGCTACTATGAAGGAAAAGATAAGAAAGGAATATTATAGGTGAATAAGGCTTGTACTGAAGACTGAACTCAACTCCAAAAATTGCATTGAGGCCATTAACACCCTGGCACTTCCAGTAGTCCAGTACAGTTTTAACATCATTAACTGGAACCTTACGGAACTCCAACGCTTGGACAGGAAGACAAGAAAGTTACTGACATCCAAGAGCATGCACCACCCTAAGGCAGATGTAGACCGCTTGTACCTACCTAGAAGCAGCGGGGGGAGAGGAATGATGCAATTAGAGCTGTGCTATAAGACCTCTACTGTAGGAATGAACAGGTACCTATCTAGTACAAAGGACTGGATGCTACGACTTGTGTGCGAACACGAAAGCAGCAAAAAGCTGCATTCTATTGTCAAAGAAGCTTATAAGTTCGAAAGGGAACTAGACATTAACCTTGAATCAGATGAAGGGCCGGAAACCACTGCTACCAAGCAAGCAAAGCGAATCAAGCAGACTGCAAAAAAGAACGGGCAGAATCAAATTGAGAGGCGGTGGAGCCAGAAGCCCCTGCATGGACAATATATTCTCCGAAGCCAAAATGCTGATGTAGACCAAGCAACAACCCATCAGTGGCTGAAGAGCTCTGGATTGAAAGCAGAGACTGAAGGCTTCATAATGGCAGCACAAGATCAAAGCTTGTTTACCAGAAATTACCAGGCTAACGTTCTCCGAAACGGTACTGACCCTAAATGCAGATTCTGTGACACATTTGACGAAACAATAGACCATCTCGTTTCGGGATGTCCTGTGCTGACACCAAACGAATACAAAAATCGCCACGATAGGGTAGGACAGTATATACATTGGAAGATATGTAAACACTACAAATCCGACACTCCTGCTAACTGGTATGAACACCATCCTCAGCCAGTTGTTGAAGGTAAAGATGTCACCATCCTCTGGGATTTCCCAGTCAACACTGACAGAACGATCAAGGCTAATCGACCAGACATAATTGTGAAAGACAGGGAAGAAAATACCTGCAGACTAATAGAAGTAAGCGTCCCCACTGATAAAAATGTATCTGTCAAGGAATTTGACAAACTTAGTAAATATAAGGACCTGGAAATCGAAATACAGAGGATGTGGAATCTTAAAACAAAAACTGTTCCTGTTATTGTAGGTGCCCTAGTATGATAAAAAAGGGATGTCAGAAACACCTAGACAATATCCCTGGAAAACCATGTCTCAAGGAAATCCAAAAGATTGTGCTAACAAGTACTGCCCACATCCTTAGAAAAACCCTATCAATGTAAATGTTTGTGTTTGCATTACATGGAGATATATCTCTACTTCCCCTCCCCAAGCTTTCAGCTATATTTCAACAACTCTTAACCTTCACTTGCCCTAGGGCGCTGGGTGTGCCCCGGCAGGTGATTGCATCAAACATGCAGATTAAAAGTAAATGACAATGATAATAATAATGATAATAATTATAATAATAATAATAATAATAATAATAATAATAATAACATCGAAAAATACATTAGAAATGAGAACACAGGTTCGAAATCTCCTCAAGACACCTGAAGAAGGATTCAGGGTATATCAGCCGAAACGTTGTATTAACAACAAACAAAATGAGGACAAATATTCGTCGAATGCAAATAATATAAATAATGTACATAATTTCTCATCTATTAAATATAGAACTGTATTACTTTTTGTTTCTTCTTCAAAAGAAAGCAGAAAACACACAAGAGACGTGGACTGAAGCGATATTAACGAGGCGAGAGGGGATGTAACTTCAATAGAAAGTGTAACGATATCCAAAAACTACGATGAACATTTGCCTCCGGTGTAATGTGGATGAAATGCATTATGTAATCATTTCAGGATAATGTCTACATTACTAGAAATGCTGCATGAGTCCTTCGCAAAGCTCTGTTAATATGGATTGAATAGCATCAGATTAGAGTGGAAAAATTTCGCATATCAAACCTGAAATACCGATTAAAAAACATTTTGCCCAAAGTTAAATCGAAAACGTCCTAGATTCGGTTACATATTCAAAGCTTCACTCCTGAAATTACCAAAAGCATACAAGGAAAGATAAATATGAAATAATTCCAAACTAAATGAAATAAACATGAAGCTAGTAATCGCATTGTCACTTGCTGTATTTTTTAATGAAAGATAGAACATGATGCGAGGCATGATAAAGTTGGGACTAAGCACAGTTCAGTAAATGTCGCAGAGCTGAGAAAGATAAATGTAATATATTCTGTGGTAAGTGAAGCCATGAAAGCAACAGGATCATATTTACTAGTCTGATAGGCTTGTAAAATTTGAACAGTACCTCCGTTCCCCTTCGGAATAAAACATAATTCATCTTCAAAATAATGGAGGTTATATTGAAATATGATCGAAAAGTAGGGACCGTCATAATGAGGAACGGAGGTGGAGATGATCCCTATAACAATAGATGCCATGCCTGGGGCCTGGTTAAAGTACTTGAAGTCAAATTGTTTAGCAGAACTATGTCCAATATAAAACACATATCACAATTGAAATAGGATATTAGATAGCGTACTAAGGCGGTGAGTCGGCAGAATCGTTAGCATGCCAGACAAAATGCTTGGCGTCATTTCGTTCGTCTTTAAGTTCAAGTGTTCGAATTCATCGTCTCGAGGTCGATAAAATAAGTAACAGTTGAGCACTGGGGTCAATGTGATCAAAATCCGTTCTACTCCGAACATGATGGTCTTGTGCCAAAATTTGAAACCGATATATCATAGAGTACTAATATGACAAGAATTAGAATATCAAAGCTAAAATATCTACACCTTCCGAAGGGGAATATGCCAGCACTCTGTTGCTCAGAGAAATAACGCGATAAATATATTAATTCATTAATGTTTTTGATGGACGTTGAAGAAAATATAGACTACGTTACAAAGGCATATTTAGAAGCAGTGAATAATATTTTCTCTAGGAAAATAGAAGTAAAAAAAAAATAGAAGAAAATCAGTTTTGATGAGTTGAAAATGTATAAACTGAAAAATGTGTTGCCGAAAGGAGAGAGATTAACCTTAGGAAAACCAAAGGTTTGCAAAGGCATCTAGATGTTCGTCGACTGTATGGCAATTGCTTTCATGAGTTATAGCATTAAAACGATGATTCAGAGGGATCTTTTCAGAGAGTCGTAGCAAACAGATCCGCTCACACCAACATAACTGAAAGTACGGTATTTAGTACAACATTAAGAGAAATAATTAAATCTTTTTTCTGCTATGAGTTAGATTGTATGACGTGGCGATAAGCCAAATTTATCAAAATTCTTTTTAGCTGACTTGCTCTGCCACACCACATACGTTTGTACAACATAAACAACGCTATGCATTGTTTTTTTCTAATTTTTAGCTTTAAAGTTGAAGTTTTGTGTTAGACAAAGATTAAATAGCGATTTAATGCGTTTTCATATAATTGTCATCCATCATATCAAGTTAATGGTTTACATCATCGTCTAAATATGATATGAAAAGAAATATTCGAATTAAATAAGAGAACGCTATTCTTATGTCTTCAAATATATTAGCGTAAACAATTATTTTCATAAATATATTTCTATCACATAGACACGAAGGACATTGAACTTATAAATGTAACAACATAACAAACCAATCAAATCGGAACAAGAAAAAACAGATTGTATTACAAATATAGATCCATTCCCCACAAAAAAAATCGAATGCAATGAATTTTATGTTTTCTCATAATAACTGTTTTTGGATACGAATAACATTCAGAATTCAATAGAGCAAGCCGTAATTTGAATCCTGCGGAACTAATGTATTTTAAACGACCATTAACGTTAAGAACGAGAACATGATATAGCTTTATAAATACATTCAACTGTGTTATTTTATTGTACCGTTTTGAGGCTTGTGCACTAAATGTTACTCCATTGCAAGCTCAAAATCACTGCCGTGACCATAAGGTATAATATTTGTGTCTTCCATTTACAGAAAAGTAAATTATTGTTCTAAGCAAGGAAGGAATTTTTTTCACTTTGAAATTAATCTACGACATAGCAAATATTACTAAACATATTACTTTAAATATTTCTGGTCATAACTATAGACTCGAATATACTTATAATAATATCCCCATCTCCTGATACTTGTTGGTCCCCACTTCTAATCCTTTGAGCACCCTTCCTAACATTTTATGTAGTTTTCTTACCCCATGTTTCAAAGGCAGCCTTAAAATCAGCAATATATATATATTTATTTTTAATTTGGAGCCTTGAGTGATATCGACTTGAATACTCATCATTATTTTCTTTTCTTATTGTGTCTCGGATCTAGCCTCAACCCAACACCGTTTTAGCATCATTCTCTTGCATTTTGTGTCTGCATAATTGTGCATCTGTCCGACGCTGGTTAACATACGTCATCCAACTTCCTCTTCTCCCTACCGCTTTTAACACTGACCACTACTCTTTTGTTTCTCTCCTTGACAGAAATTCATTCCATAATTACCCTAATACTACTAACAGGCATTACACTTCAGTTTGTTCGCTTCGTTACCAGTCGTTCCACACCCTTGAAGAAACTGTGACTGGAAGATCAATCTTTTAGAAATCTGAAAGTAACCGAAAATATTTTGTCTTCCAAGTTGTTAATTTAACTGTAGGCCCATAAAGATAAAAACCAAATCTAATATGGGTGTAATTTGAACGATGTGGGTCAAATCAAACCACAATATTTGTACAGAATATGTTCATTAATTTGTAAAATCAGAGCTGATATGTTAACAACACATTATAGACCGACTTAAACGGGACAAAATATAATTATTTTATTTCAAATAAAAATTATATAGTGTACGTATGCGTTTATTAAACTTGGAATCATATTGTTAAGGGCATTTTCACGACAATGATCAAATGAATATATTTTCTGAATTTGTAGTTGTAATACGGTGTTGGGTTGAGGCTAGGTCCGAGACACAATAAGAAAAGAAAATAATGATGAGTATTCAAGCCGATATCACTCAATTGGCAGGATTATCCGGTGTTACTCGGGTTACCGCTGTTGTTGTTCAAATTAGTAAACAATAATTATGAAGAAATATTTTTTCTCATAATTATTTTAATATATGTATATTTTATTAAAAAATATCCAAATCGTAATGAAAATAGAATTTCGAACTGAAAACTCTGTCAATCTTGAAGCACCTTACGGTAAACAATATTAATTGTGTAATTTTTGCCCCAAGGAATCGAACATCAATGTTGATACCCGGAAAATATGACAGATATTTTTTCCGAAAGATCTACTAACCTGAAAATTATCATAAAATAGAGCAAAAGATATCTGAATAATAAATCATTATATGAACTGATTAATCACAAAGTAGAGACGTTGTACAACATTAAGAAGAACAACTTTAGAAAGATTGCTTTGCAGTAAGCTTCCTGTTCTTTATGCACATAGCTCAAATTACACCAATATTAGTTTTAGTTTTCATTCTTTATGGGCCCACAGTTGTTACTCATGTTACCGGTGTTCTTATTCAAATTAGCAAACAATAATTTTGAAGATATATATAACTGAAGATATATATATATGTAAATGAATATATATAAATGAATATATATATATATATATAATATATATATATATATGTATATATATATATATATATATATATATATATATATATATATATATATATATATACAGTTCTATATTTTGATCGATTCCTCACTTCTCGCATTGTCTGTGCATCTTTCACTTTTGCAAGATTGTAACTGTTTAAAAATCTGGTGAGTAATAATGTCAAACAGAAATCAAAAGCATCCAAACTCGTCTTCTTCCACAATGGACAGTCAGGTGTTACAAGTCCATCAAGGCTATCAGGTTATGGATCACAAAGACAAATATAGATATTTACATACACACATAGATCACGCTAGCGTGCACAAAGTAATTCTACTGGGGAACATATCGAGGCATGCATATGAAGTGATGTATACATATTTGTGCATGCACTATGAGAAGCTTCTTAAACATATATCGCTGCGTATCTTCTCTTCTTCACACGACAGTAGTGTTTTGATAATTACAGAATGTACGGTAATATATCCTTTAGATTAATGTATATATTATATATTTGGATTCATACACACATGTACATGCACACGTATTTATATCTATCTATCTATCTATCTATCTATCTATCTATCTATCTATCTATCTATCTATCTATCTATCTATCTATATATCTATCTATCTATCTATCTATCTATCTATATATATATATACATATATATGCATATATATATATTATTTATATATATATATAGAAATATATATATATATATGCATATATATATGCATATATATATATGCATATATATGTATTTATATATATATATATATGCATATATATAATATATATATATATATATATATATATATATATATATATATACTTACTAATGACACACATACACACTTACATATAAGCGGGTATGTGATGAGATAAACAAGCACAAACATATATTCAGTTCATTTTCCACTTTACGTTTATTGTTTATTTATTATTGATATCATTCTTGCCGTTATGTATTATGTGATATAAACATTTATGTCAACATCATTATTATCACGGTCATTATTATTATCATTATTATTATAATTATTATTTTTAATATCATCATCATCATCATCATCATCATCATCATCTTAACTGTTCGTATTCAATTTCTCATTGTTATAAATTTATATTCACATCGATCTGAATACGAGAAAACTATGGCAAATACACAAAGCTTCTATTTTCCAAAATGCAAATCAATGCAAAATATCTATCGAAATTTGAGTTCTTTCATGTGCACACACATTTGTTTTTCAATTTCTTGTCTTGCAAATGGATTTCATATTGTCCTATTCCTGTCTTTCAGCAAATAATGAGCGATTTTACTATTTGTTTTGTTCTTCCAGTTTCCTTCCAGCCAACTATAGAGAAATTTTAAGCGTTGACAACAAAGAAAATAACCCCTATGCAATGCGTAATTGTAGCAATTATGGTTTGCATTCCGAAATATCTAGACAATTTTGATTTCCTTTAAGACCGGATTGTAAATTGTCGTATATATATATATATATATATATATATATATATATATATATATGCATGTGTGTCTGTGTGTGTGTGTGTGTGTGTGTGTGTATGTGTGTGAGTGCGTGTGAGTGTGTATGAGTGAGTATTTCCATAACTTACCGTAACGTAATATAACGCATGGGCTAGAGTATAAAATTGTAGGCTTTTAATTTCCTGTGTAGCTAATAGTCTTGATGCAAAATTCTTCCATTTATTTCTTTCTTCGTTCTGAAAACATTTGGGAAATTACGATGCTCTGAATGTTTTTCTCTTTTAGAGATAACGTAGTTTCATGTAGAAAGTTTGGTAAATGTCGACGTAGTTGGCAACTACGCGTCTTTTAATGGCACTATGATTATCAACTACCATTTCACAATCTATTTTCGAATTTTAAGCCAAGAGTCATATAGAACAATAGATTATCTGGCTTCCATAAACGTTATGAATATGGATACACACACACACACACACACATATATGAGTGTGTGTGTGTGTGTGTACAGGTGTATGTAGATATATTGATAGGTACATATATATATATAGATATATATATATATATATATATCTTTAGCTCAACACACATACATATATACATATAAATGGCGGCTAGAATGACTTGAAGTATAAGAGGTTATATTTGTTGCAAAATTGACATATATATTTATATACAAACAGATAGTATGATATGTTGTAAAAATTGATTTGAATCGCAATAGATTATATTTTAACTAAATCGAATATCAAAATCAACAAAGAATATATCTGAGACGTAATATTGAAAATATATTTAATTCTGTAACCAATATCACAATGTTTGTTTACTTATTTCAAATAATAATGTATTCGTAAATCTGTATGTTTAAGTGTGTTTGTATAAATATTTCGAGATTGCGCTTGCTTTCCGATCACGTAATATACACCAATACATACATATTTATATTTTTTTGTGTTTACGCTCATATGTATATAGAAATTAAATTCTGTGCACACACACACTCACATATTTATTATATGTAGAAGGTGTATATGAATATATTTCATACATTTATTTGTATATACATAAATGTGATACATCTTTATGTATGCATTAACACACACACACGCACACACACACACACACAGAGGCACCCCACCGATATATATATTGATACATATATATATATATATATATATATATATATATATATATATATATATGCACACATATATAAATATATACACACAGATACACACACGAAAAGATATGTGTGTGTGTGTGTGTGTGCGCGCGTGTGTATAGCATGAAGTACATCGTGTATAGTCTTAGAAACGCAACACTAAAATATATTTCATTGTAAAACATGTTTTGAGCTATAACCAATAAAATGGCAAAAATATAAATATATATAAAAAATTGAAGCTAAAATTTAGAAAAATATTACTTTTGATCGAATCAGGAAAAAGCGACTGAAATTTTATAAATAAAACAAACTGCTTGTGGTGTGAAGTAAACTGCAAATGTTTAAAGCCATATATTTTTATTCCTAAATAGAAGCATTGGATGTCCACCAGTGAATATATGTTATAATTTTACATTCTCTTTTACATGTTTCACTTATTTGTTCTATGGCAGCGCTTCGCAACCGCTATGCCACAGCGTCCTGGAATGCCTCGACATGATAACAGGTGGGCCGCAGTGTAATTTGAATTTATTTTCCCTATAATCGATGTTACATTTTAGGTTTCGGTTTTCCACCGAATTTTGAAACGAATATAAGTTAACCGCAAGTGAAGAATTTTGCAGAACACTAGCTACGGTAATGTTTAGGCATCATGTTTCAGAGTTTATTCAAACTAAGTGATCCCAATCTTTACATGTGTTCTGGCAAACTTTTAAAGATTTGGTATGACTCCTTTTTTAATGTAGAGCTTCATGTGTTGGTGAACAATCAAATGCATCGCAGAGCTTAAAATTATATGTGTAGTTGAGAAAAGAGAGCTGACACGGAGGGATAAAAGCCGTGAAAATATTGGAAAGAGTGACATGTATCATGATAATTCGCACCAGTAACAAAATACCAACACCACGACTGCTGGTTATGCTCTGTGAACGATGTAAAGGCTATACGATGTAACATGGGCAACTGCTTCGGAAACTACAAAACGATGGCCACCAGGAACGGATGCAACAGGATGAGAATGTAATGCAAATCTCGAGCAAAGGAATCTGATGTTGGCGTTAGAGATGGATAACCAATGTCACAATGTTTACTTATTTCAAATAATAATGTATTCGTAAATCTGTATGTTTAAGTGTGTTTCTATAAATATTTCGACATTGCTTTTGCTTTCCGATCACACGTATTATATTTCTACGTGTTTACGTGTTTACTACAATGAAGCTATCACTCATACAAAAGGTGTAAGGAATAAATTGTGACAGGCAAGACCAAAGAAAAACCGGGCATGAAGTGGAAACTAACTTGGTCAATAGAAAATCCTTCTGTGTTTCTGTGTGTCGTGCAAGTGCTCCTGGCAGAATTTCTTTCCATCTGAGAAAGAGGAACCTTGGATTCTTCTGGAGGTTCTTCTTCAAGTCAAGACTTCAAGTCTTCTTCACGTCAATCTGCAAGGGAAGCTCACCGCCATCAATTTCTTGTGTAGGAAGTTCACAGTGAAAAACTTTCACCATGAAGAAACCGCAGGGAAAGCATCATCATCAATTCATGATTTTTCTTTTTCAATAAAAGTTTTAACTATTAATAGTGAGATAGGAGAATTATAATTTCTTGGTAAACATTTCTCTCGGTGAGCATTTCTCATGGTACACTTTCTTCATGTTGAAATGTTTTCACGGTGAACTTCCTTCACAATGGATTGATGGCGGTGAACGTCCCTTGCAGTGAATTGGTGGCGGTGAAATTACCTGTAATCCTCCCACGTACCATGAAACCCGAGAGTGTATTTTGGGCAACGTTATTTCGTTTATTATTATAGAATACACGTTATTGAATAGGGCCTTACATCCAATTCAGAAGTCTACGTGATGCTACTGGAGACTCTGTTCAAACTTTGGCTATAGAGAATTAGTCGGCTCTTTGCCATACCACCGGAAAGAATCAGAGGTGGTTGTAAGATAATTCCAATGGTATCGTGACCCTCAATTTCTGACCTAAATTTCCCGATTGAAATCTTTTGAATTGTTACGTGCTGGCCGCTCTGTTGCCGCCCCAAGACTGAGATACTGGTGAAGATCAAAGAGGTGACCAAAGATATTTCGAGACTCTATGGAGAATGCATACACCAGGCTCCAGAAACGACTTTGAGTAAGCAGTTATCTCTCTGCTGTAACATAGTTGATGGCTTTCGATTTTTTTAAATACTTTACTTTGAGATTGTATGTTTTCTTTTCGTATATGTGACACCCGGTTTTCCATACAGTTTCCATCTATCAAATTTAATTAGAAGGACCTGAATGGTCCTACGATACAGTAAAAGTCACTTAAGGATTTCGCGAAAAGTGACTTATCCATGGTTTCGCCGCTCAGGGATTATTATTATTATTATTATTATTATTATTATTATTATGATTATTATGCTCAAATACAATACCTGTTGAATGAATACAATAAAATCACTAGTAAATATCACATACATATATACGTATATACATGCTTCCATACATACATACATACATAATACATACACACACACACACACACACACACACACACACACACATATATATATATATATATATATATATGCATAAAACCCTGCATGTATCAGCCTGATGCAAACATAATAGAGAACAGGAATGTGAAAAAGAATAGTGATATATGTCATTCTCCGAGAAATGCAAGAAATGAAGTATAATCTTCAAAATATGAGAACAAGACCACAAATGCGAACAAATGGTAAAACAGACAAGTTACTTCCTGCTACGCTTTATGGGATGTTAGATACCAAATATGATGATGTTTAATCCACATAACCCGTGAGATGAATAGTATTATATAAAATCTTAGTTATTTAGTACGTTATTTGAGACTTTTTAAGACTGAAATTGCATTGAGAAATTAATAATCTTTGAAATTAAATCCTCTTAAATTTAAGAATTTTTAACTATTGGAGACGCATTTTATTACAATTCAGAATATAATTTATTTCATTTAAAATATGTTGTATGCATAAGCATTTCAATACACAGTTCCTTAGGAAATTCAATGTAGCTTATAATCGCGCAGGCTCTTACTTATTCTCTCTCTCTCTCTCTCTCTCTCTCTGTATATATACAGATACTGAGTGAGTGAAAGAGAGAAATTTAACTTGAGAGCAAACGAGGCAAAATGGTTGTCTTAAACCTTGACGGAATTAAAATTGGTTTTGCTACGAATTAAACAAAGGGAAACTACGCTTAATAGATAAAGTATACGTAAGCATGTTTATCTTGTGATACGTGTCTTCACCTTGATTAGATGTCACAATGCCTGAATGATTCGCATTATGCCTTCTACACGTTTTACCGATGGGCTGCACTTGATACAAAATTTAGACATCGTTGATCTGCATAGCCCCAGTTCACTTTATTAAAAGGAATAACATAATAATATGTTTCTATCCGTGTATACCTTATATATATATTAGTTAATAAAATGAATAGGTTATACCTGGTATCTTACTGGTAAAGTACAGTCACTTTAAACATTAGTGTTCGTTGTGTACATGGTAAATGAAAGACGAAAGACGTGAGGTAGCGATTCCAGGTGTGTCGAAACATTTGTAGTGATTAATAAAAATTCTCATACCTTCTATCTTCCGTCTTTCATATATCATATATACAAATACACACAAGTATATATATATTCATGTATTTGGAGATGGTCATGTAGTCAGTTTAACCAATGAAATCACACGCACTATACATTTGGTGTTCACTTGCTTCAAGGTTATTTTATATTAATTGTATTTCGGCCAGACTTCTATTATCACACTTCTATGACCTCATCAGTGGTCCTTTCCTTTCTTCGTTCTTTTTCTGGTTTCTCCTGACTAACGATCTGCCAATGGCACTGATGATGTTACGGAAGTGTGACGAAATAACTCTGGTCGAAGTACAATTAATATAAAATAAAGCTGAAGTAAGTGAACACCCAATATATAGTGCGTGTGTTTTTATTGGATAAACTGATAAACTGTCTATCCCCAAATACAGCAATATCTGTTTCAACACACGAATTCACATCAAGAATCTTTCAAAACTAATATATATATATATATATATATATATATATATATATATATATATATATATATATATATATATATATATATATATATATATATATATATACCGGAGTAAACACATAAATGTGAAACAATGTGGAAAGAAGAGTACTCAAATACCAGTGGTAAAGTAATATGCTTTATTTAAAGCAGCAGAAAATCAACAAAACCTGTTACTCTGAGTTTCCAGTTGCCGTTCATCGGACAGTTTTTATATATTTGTATGTATGCATGTGTATGTATCCGAGAGGCTGCTGAAATGTTCCTCGCTTTAAGGATATCGAGAAAGGCCTGGCTTGAAGTCTAAAATGTCGAGTTCTTATACAAGGCTTAAAGAACGTGAAGGACCGCTGCAATAAGGGTGTGAATGTGAGAAGGGATTATGTTGAATAAAATCATAACTAACGAATTCTTCCGCATTTTCTTTTACTGAAAACAAGGTACTTTGCTGTACCCTTACGTATATTTTGTCTATATATACATGTATGCCCTATATAAGACAATGTAAAATTCCTTTTGTTGACCATTATTAGTTCGTCAGTGCCATTATAGCTCACCAATTTAAAACAATTTATAACAGAAACATTTGACAAAGGTTATATTATGGTGATCACTTAAAGCTTCTCGTCCGCATAAACCGTTTTACTATTCAAACCACAATACAACACTCTTACATGAATTATGAACGATAATCTACTCCCAGTGAAAGCTCATAGCTTAGCGGTTAGTGTATTCGCCTCACGATTTTAAAGTCGTGAGTTCGGTTTCCGGGGGCGCGTTGTGTCCTTGATTATCACACTTTATTTCGCGACTGCCCCTGTCCACTCATCTGACAAAAATGAGTAGTGCCTCTATTTCAAAGGTCCAGCCTTATCCCATTCTGTGTCACACTCGCGTGACTGTGGAATGCTCAGCCACTTGCGCGTTAATTTCTCTTGTAGGCTATTTCGTTGATCGGATCTACTAGATCCCTTTTTGTCATAACCGACAGCGTGCTAATCTACTCGCATTATTATATGATTACCGAGAAATGCATCCCATGCCTATTGTTGATATTATGCAGAGCAAAAATGCTGTACGTATCCAGAAGATTCGAAGGTGTCATTTTCTCATCTATTTGAAATACAAGCGTGCAACATTTTATATCATTATTTGTGCATGAGCAACAGTGACCATGCACAATATCTGGAGTATTTAAGCCTTATATTTTCAATACAGTTGTGGATAGGCTTTACTGTGTACATACCTATGTCAATTTTCTTGGAACAAATCCATAATAAATTATTATTCTACAAGTATCCTCAGATTTTCTAGCAAGTGACCCGAGAATACATTGTACAGTATGTTCTTTTCAGAAATCTTATGGCAGTAGAGGGTTATATGAGAAAACTTTCGACTGTTATGTCTAGACAACTTTGTAAATAAGGACCTGGCGTCAGGTTTTAGATCAAATAATCTTCCTTATTCATGAATTCAAGTTGATCCTGTTACGCTGATAGATATATTAGCTACAAAAATAATCAACGTCTGTTCGTATTTCACCTTTGGGATCTTTTCCTTTTGAACGGCAGTTTTCAACACAATTTCTAGTTACCTAAACACTTTTAAACTTCGTATACTGGTAGAATGTGTCAAAATAAAACATTTTTCTTGGCTTTCTTGAGGAAATTGTAATTTGTTTGTTTAACATAGTTTAATTTTTAGAATTTTAACCAATGAATCGCCTCTATTGAGCTAAAATCATTTGCTGCATCTAAAACTGAGACAACATTCTGTCACTGTTATGTTTACGTAAACAGCTATTTATACAGAATATCCGGAAAGCGTGTGTATAGCGTGTGTATAAAAATATAGAATTATTTTAATTGTTACGCGTGTGTCTAAAATTATTCGTTTTGTTTTGTTTTGAGTTTTTGCTTTCGTATTAGCCTTTCGTTTATTTTCTTAATTGTTAAATTAAAATTATTATCCATTGCTTTCGTTTTTTTTTCTTAATTGTTATCCTTAAATTAATTTAACAATTAAGAAAAAAAACAAAAGGCTAAAATTTAGGGTTAGGGTTAGGGTTAGGGTGAAGGTAAGGGTTAGTGAAAGGATGTTGTCTCACTTTTAGATGCAGCAAATGATTTTAGCTCAAAAGAGGCCATCGATTGGTTAAAATTCGAAAAATTAAACTACGTTAAACTTACAAATTACAATTATCGCAAGAAAGCCAAGAGAAAAAATGTTTTATTTTGACACATTCTACCAGTATACGAAGTTTAAAAGTGTTTAGTTAACTAGAAATTGTGTTGAAAACTGCTGTTCAAAAGGAATAGATCCCACATTTGGAAATATTACGGTATTAACATTCTTTATTCGGACAGTTACCTTGCCATTGGCCTGTATCTCTATTGCGATGACATCACGTTCTTGTCTACTCGTCCGAAAATAGAAACCGGAGATAATTATCCGTAGTCATGTGACTCATCGCTTCACTGAATTTTGAGAGAAAACAAAACAGCTAACTTTACATTAAACACTTCATTTCAAACTCATTAGTTCTTTAAAAGTTTCGTGATCCGATAATATGATTATTTTTGCCACTTAACATTGAAAACGAAATTTAATTCATTAATTGTTATTTCAGTTGCTTTTCTGCTTCATGAGAGTGGACGGTTATGCTTATTGAAACTAAAGATATAAGCTGACAATATTCAAACACATTCGATCGATGCAAAAGAGCCCGAAGTACTTTGATAGATCAATTTCATTAATTGCGGTAGTGACGGATTTTTTCTAACCAAGGGTTAAATAATTATTAAGATAAATGATTTACACAAAAATAATTGCATCAACTTCCTGCAGCACAATCTATTCTGATTCGAATTGACAAATAACGATAATGATATGATACTTTGAAAGAGATAATGATTTATTGTAGACGAACATTTAAATGATTCATGCTACTGAGGTGACACATTTTGAGCTTCAGAGTATAAAGTTATCCAGTACATACACATTTTAGTAGCATTTAAAGTAAAAGCTAACGTATAAATAGTAATTTGCCTGGAACATTTCAATATATTCAGTTACGACTGACGATATTCAGAGTTCGAATTTCGCCTTCAATAACGTAAGATCAAAATAAATTTTAAGAAGGATTCCATTTCATTTTATTATATTCTCTCCGCTTCTCTCTCTCTTTCTCCCGCTCTCCCGGTATATATATATATATATGTACTAATAAGTAGAAAGGTAGGCAATCCACGAATGTCCTCAGGAAGAGTGCCCTGCTCGATCTGTAGAAAAGGTGTAGGTAGAAACTCTATAAGATGTACCCAGTGTAAGCTATGGACACATAAGAGGTGCAGCAATGTCAAAGGTAGGCTAACTGGGAAGATAGTTTTTATATGTGGCAGATGCTCGGGAGCATTGACCTCCGAAAATCTGCAGAAAACAACTTCCGTCACTCTCCAGGGGGAAAAATTAGAAGTAGTTGATAGCTTCCGTTATCTAGGTGACCAAGTCAGTAGTGGGGGTGGGTGCGCTGAGAGTGTAACTGCTAGAATAAGAATAGCCTGGGCAAAGTTTAGGGAGCTCTTACCTCTGCTGGTAACTAAAGGCCTCTCGCTCAGAGTAAAGGGCAGACTGTATGATGCATGTGTTCAAACTGCCATGCTACATGGCAGTGAAACATGGGCCGTGACTGCTGAGGACATGCGTAAGCTCATGAGGAATGAAGCCAGTATGCTCCGATGGATGTGTAATGTCAGTGTACTTACTCGACAGAGTGTTAGTTCCCTAAGAGAAATGTTGTACCTAAGAAGCATCAGTTGTTGCGTGCAAGAGAGACGATTGCGCTGGTATGGTCATGTGGCGAGAATGGATGAAGATAGGTGTGTGAGAAAGTGCCAATCCCTAGCAGTTGAGGGAACCCGTGGAAGAGGTAGACCCAGGAAAACCTGGGACGAGGTGGTGAAGCACGACCTTCGAACATTAGGTCTCACCATGGAAATGACTAGAGACCGAGACCTATGGAAGTATGCTGTGCGTGAGAAGACCCGGCAAGACTAGTGAAGCCATAACCCGTGACCCCTACCTGGGACGTAGTCAGTCCGCCTGTGAATAACTTCCTGCTTGTGACACTTGTGAAGAGCTGTTGAGGCAAATCAAATCAAAGTCAAATCGAATCAAGTCAAACCAAATCAAAATAGATGAACATCAATGGAATTTGTATCCTTGTGGTACCAGTGCCGGTGGCACATAAGAAAACCATCCGAACGGGACCGTAGCCAGTACCGCATCGACTGGCCTCCGTGCTGTGGGCACATAAAAACACCATCCCAGCGTGGCCGTCTGCCAACCTCGTCTGGCACCTGTGTCGGTGGCACATAAAAACACCATCCGAGCGTGGCCGTCTGCCAGCCTCGTCTGGCACCTGTGTCGGTGGCACATAAAAACACCATCCGAGCGTGGCCGTTCGCCAGCCTCGTCTGGCACCTGTGTCGGTGGCACATAAAATCACCCACTACACTCTCGGAGTGGTTGGCGTTAGGAAGGGCATCCAGCTGTAGAAACACTGCCAGATCTGACTGGCCTGGTGCAGCCTTCGGGCTCCCCAGACCCCAGTTGAACCGTCCAACCCATGCTAGCATGGAAAGCGGACGTTAAACGATGATGATGATGATGATGATATATATATATATATATATATAAATTATTTATATATATATATGTATGTATATATATATATATATATATATATATATATATATATATATATATATATATATATATATATACAACAAAATATTAAGGAAAGACCCTTACAGGTCATTCGACTCACTTGAAAAGAGCAGCCAAAACTCAACCGCAAAAATAGTAGTAATTCTGAAAGCTAAAGGTGAAATAAAAACATTTATCCCTTTCCACCTTGGAAAGGGATAAATGTTTTTATTTTACCTTTAGCTTTCAGAATTACTACTATTTTTGCGGTTTGAGTTTTGGCTGCTCTTTTCAAGTGAGTCGAATGACCTGTAAGGTCTTTCCTTAATATTTTGTTGAATATATTATATAGTCTGTGACTATTTCTATTTTCTCACTTGACTGCTGGTTGCAAAATTTTTCTTGAACTTTTGCTACCCTATATTGATAAATTAATAATTTTTGACTAATTCTGAAATTGTATCAGCAGTTTATATTTGCTGCTGAGTAGTTGGCGCGGTTTCGTTGGATTTCAAAAAATTAGGATATATACACTCGGGGCTTCAGCGGTATCGCCTCGTGTGTATATGTTCGCCTTTTCTTTTGGGACTTTGCTGATGAAACAAACCAATCGTAAACGGATTTAATTTAATTTAATTAAGTTCGATTGCGTAAAAATTGTTGAAACCTTGCAGGGTACAAAGTTGGAAAGGGATAAATGTTTTTATTTCACCTTTTAGGTTTCAGAATTACTACTATTTTTGCGGTTTGAGTTTTGGCTGCTCTTTTCAAGTGAGTCGAATGACCTGTAAGGGTATTTCCTTAATATTTTGTTGAATATATTATATAGTCTGTGACTATTTCTATTTTCTCACTTGACCGCTGGTTGCAACATTTTTCTTGAATTTTTGCTACCCTATATTGATAAATATATATATATATATATATATATATATAATAAATATTAGGGAATGAATCCAAAATTACAGGGAAAAATCAGATTTAGGGTTAAAACCAATTTTATAGTAAAATATTATATAATATAATTCGAGACAAAACCACTATTTTAAAACCAAACAAGGAAAGACTTAATCAATACATAAAATGTTTATTTAATTTATATTAAAATTTTATGTATTGATAAGTCTTTCCTTGTTTGGTTTTAAAATAGTGGTTTTGTCTCGAATTATATTATATATATATATATATAATATATATATAATATATATATATATATATATATATAATATATATATATACATACATACATTCACATATAGGTGTAAGCATGGCTGTGGTGTATGAGACTTATTTCCCACCTCATGGTTCCGGGTTATGTTCAACTACGTGTTACCTTGGACAAATGTCTTCTACTATAACCTTGGGCCGGTCGAGGCCTTGTGACTGGATTTGGTAGACGGAAACTGAAGGGAGCCCGTCGTGTATTATATATATATATATATATATATCATGAATCCAACACTCCAACCACTATACCACATGCCCTTACTGCCGATTTCTTTCAACATTTTAAAATAGAATCCAGCATGAACCAGTCGATATTGGTCGCATGATGCCAACATTAAATGTATAGCATGTATTATGTTTTTGCTCTTTATGGGGACCGTTGTAAAATATATTTAATGTATAAAATGAACAATACTGAATATGCTTTTCCAGTAATAACTTAAAGTGAGCTATGCAATCTAGATTCCTTGTATCTATCACAATGATATAACAGGGGTAGATTACGTGAAACTCTTATGCCTGGAGGGGTACTTCGTTGCATGTAGAAAAGACTAACAATTTTTTCTAATAGAATATAAATACTATTGATAATCACTATCGACAGATAAATTTTGTGTGAGCAATCCTATCGTCCAAATTGACCACACTTTATTCATCCAAGATTTGTTTCAGGTTTAATATATCTAGATCTATTGGGTTTTCAGATGAGTTCGTTCATTTTTCTCCAATGTTGTTTCATTTCGTACGAAACATATGTCTATCGTAGTGTTTTACGGTTTTCTGTTCTTTTGCTCTTTTTCCACAACTTATGTGTATCGTTTAGAAGTTTTAATAAGCTTTTCCCCGTTTAATACATACAAATGGAGTATGGAGTGCTCACTAGGAAAGCATGAGCATTTTCAAAAACTGTTTATCCTTACGAACAAAAGCTGTCAAAGTCTACGAGAAGGCGTGATTACACATTGAAATGCACAAAAATAATTTTTACGATTCAAGGAGAGGACAATTGACACAGTTTTTCTATGTTCTGGCGGCCTTATATCGTTAAAGGAAAATCGATTGAGCAATCTTATCCATGAGGATTCCACTAGGAAACTGGCTCGGTGATGTGATGCTTTAATCATACTGTTGCCCCTCATCTTCACTCAATGAACAATGCTGCTGTTGTGAAGTTCTCTCGCACTCATCGTATTTTTCGGCCGTTCTCCAACGTCAGCGAAGCGTTTCATTGAGCAACAAAACCCGAAATATTGACAAGCTAGTAGAACGTTTGTCACATATTCGTGAACAATGAATGGGAATATATTTTTCACTGATTTGATTAAATTTATGTGAACTAAAAACAGCATTAAATTGAAAAACCTGAAAGTTACCTGACAAACTGGTGTATGATGCTAGCGAAATATTACTTTATTAAATGAGGTTCAAGTGCAAATATAGGTGGAAATAAACTTCACATTTAGTATTTGAAGTAAAGCTATACAGAAGGGTGACATACATCTTATTCCATATGTAGTGTTTTGTCCGGAAAGTTCGTGCCGATTTATAGTAGCTTACCTTTCGACTTATTTTAGAACATGATTGAGTCCATAAAACAGGATTTGACTAGACTTCCATTTAGAGCACATTTTAAGCTATCTTTTCGTGGAAGAAGGTTTATATTCCTATAACCTGTGGGAATTTTGTAACCCTTTAAAATGGAAGATAAGAAAGTACATTTTCGGCAGTTTTGCTTTGGGAACCAGACAAAAGTTGCTGCAGCTCGACTGGGATGTGTTACCCCACCCTCCATATTCAACAGATATTGCTCCTTCGGATTTCCTCTTATTCAGGTCCCTATAGAATAGTCTTAATGGTAAAAAATTCAATTCCTTGGATGACGTAAAAAGATACCTTGATGAATTATTTGCCATGAAACCACCTCAATTCTGGGAAGAGGATATTTTCAAGTTAAAGGAAAGATGGAGACGCATTGTGCAACAAAATGGTTCATATTTGTTTGATTAAAAATGTAATGACAAGTATTTATTGACCTTTTTCTTTTTTTAAATATCAGCTCTAACTTTCCAGACAACCCAATAATTTGCTTTATATGTAAAAAGCAAGTCCGATTGTTAAGGTGGTATTTCATTGGCGGCGAGCTAGCAGAAACGTTAGCACGCCGGGCGAAAGCTTAGCCGTATTTCGTCTGTCGTTACGTTGTGAGTTCAAATTCCGCCGAGGTCGACTTTGCCTTTCATCCTTTCGGGGTCGATTAAATAAGTACCAGTTACGCACTGGAGTTGATGTAATCGACTTAATACCTATGTCTGTCCTTGTTTGTCTCCTCTATGTTTAGCCCCTTGTGGGTAATAAAGAAATAGGTATTTCATGTCGGCTAAGTTTAGACAGTGTAATTAATAATGATCTCATGATATCTAAACTGGTGTATAAACATCAGTAAATTCATCTAAAAAAATTTAAATCATCATTTCTCTGTGCAGGAAACGATCTTAAGCGAACTCATGATATTACGATTGAGGTATTTCATACAAATCTGAACAACAGGTACTTTGTTGATTTAAATAAGGACGTTGTGTGATTCATATCTAAACTATTAAGAAATTTCTGCAAGTAGAAAGCAATTTCATTTCACTTAACAAATATAAAAATACTTATAATACAACAAGGATTTGGTGAAGGTCTTCGTATTACCAACGTCACAGATAACATTTCTTATAATAGCAGGCATTTTTAATGGCCAAATAGAAAATAAAAAAAGAATACTTCCAGAAACCAAAATAACGACTTGGTTTGATATAAAATTTCCATTGAGATTGACTATCAACAATCGATTCAAAAATATTTTCTATATGGAAATTCAAACAGAATTTCAGACACCCCCCACACACCATGCACACAAACAACACAAGCACATGCGCATGGAAACACACACACACACACACACACACACACACACACACACACACACACACACACACACACACGCACACACGCATATATATATATATATATATACACGCTTACATGCATAAGTATATAACAGCATATTCATACGTTCCTGCGCATATGCAGCATATTGTATATAAATATATATATATATATTCGTATGTATATATATGCCTCCATATAAGTACGTATCTCTCTCTCTCTCTCTCTCTGTATATATATATATATATATATACGTAATGCATATTCACACATAATATCCAGAAATTGTATGCCAGTGTGAAAAAGATGTTTACATGATAATGGAGTCATGTTTATGCTATACCGGGACGTAACCCATATCTGCATGCATGCCTTATTATTTAGGCTTCACGTTTAACTGTGATATTTTCAATTTCCCTCCTAATATCAACAATAGAAATTGGAAGAAAAATTGAGATGCATTCATGTGTAAACCTCTCAGAAAGCAATATATTATGCTAGTCTGTGAGTCCATCATAAACATCAAAGTGAAATATACAATGGATCATCCCGAATATTACACCTGAATAAAAATTTCAAGGATAAGGCTTATATATTGGAATATAAAATTAGTTTCTCGGAATATTAAGTGAAAAATTCCAACATAATATTGAAAACATGAAAAAATGTATACTATAAACAAACGTATCTGTAAAAGTGCGCATGAATGTGTGTGTGTGAATTTGTGAATACATCGTAGGTATATACATATATATGAATATAAATGTATGTATCTATTTATGCATATTTTTGAATACATGTATGCATTTAAATATGTATCTGCATATATGTGCATATATGCATGTGTACATGTGTATGTATATAAGTACGTATATGTGTGTATGCATATTAAAGCAAGTAAATATGTAAATATCTTTGAAATATAAATATATACCCATATATATGCTTATACAACTATATATTTTTATCCATAAACAATATATTCATGAAACGTAATATATATATATATAATATATATATATATAATATATATAATATATATATATATATGTATGTATGTGTGTGTGTGCGTTTGTGTGCGTGTATGTTTTTATATATATATATGTATGTATATACATATGTATATGTGTATATATGTATACATATATAGATACATGCATATATAGAAACATATATATATATATATATATGTGAGTGTGTGTGTGTGTGTGTGTGTGCGTATCTATGCATATATCTATACTGAGAGGGATATATTTGCATATATAAATACTCAGAAACACTTCTCCCCTGCCTGCTGAAAATGTTCCGAAATAATCCTTAGATCATTACATAATTTTTTTGTGGGCAAGGGTAGTGTTTTTTCCTTATCTCATAATCACCGCATATGCAAGTGAAAAACTGATGTGCATTTGACTAAAAGATTCTTTTGAATGATTCATAATTTATAGCTCTTTAGAGAAGCAGTTCAATGAATCACAATTTATATTTTCAGAATTACTCCCTTCATTTTATTCATTGGGTTTGGTATCACTGACGGCTACTAAATAATACCTAACTGAATTCAGAGTTATAAGTACAGATTTATGGTAAGTATTGACACTTTATTTTATGTTACTGGTACCAAAATATAAGGGACGCTGAGACAAAACAATCAACGAATCAAGATCGCCATATTGTAACGTCTTTTCAAGCACTATTTCTAAATCTGTTTTTAACTCTATTTTAAATCTTATACGAGTATTATTTATGTATAATAAGTTCAACTCCAACAGAAACAACATATATTTTCCTGGGTACATCTCCTGAGAAATTTATTACATCTTGTCATATAAACATTTCGTAGTCCTAGGTGTAACGGCAAATGCATTTCTCCACAGAGGAAATCGTGAGGCTGAGGTACAAAAAGAGCAATGACACCTAATGCGTTTCATTAGTACTGATCGTTATATTTATTTCACTTATTCAGTATGAAGTGGTGAATAAATGTTTTAGCTAGGACGACTCTAGCGTTATGCGTTCAGAAGGAAAGTAGTAGGGGAACAAATATAACCTTACGGTTAATTGGTAGTAAATATAGCGTGAGCAAATACAGGCAGTGAGGACCGTTCCTACAGGTAGAAATCTGTAATTTGATTAAGTTGTGTAGAGAGAAAGTTCGAAGTCTCAGGGAGTATGCTGCACTGCTTCAAGGGCAGGGGTTCAAAAAGAAATCTATCGTAGTGTCTCCAGTTTAATTGGTAGCATCCAAGAGCACCTAGGAAACGTTACCCTTCGGTATTTCTTTCTATCCTTTTCATGTTGATTACAAAGTTCGTCTTAAATAACTTCTACTCAAAATCTGTATCGGTAAGGTATTTTTCACGTTGTATTTTATTGTCAATATAATCAGGTAAATAATATTCTATATTGTAATATTTTGCTTAAGTTTACAGTTTAATATTGTATTGCCTGTATAGCCGCCATTCGCATGGAAGTACAATTTGGTAACAGGGACCATGCTTTCGCTAAATAGATGAGGGAACTAAAATGTTTTAGGCAGATATAGACCAAGTTTCAACGCATATATTCTTGCCCAAGCGGATAACCAAGCATGGCAGTTGGATTGAGAACCTTTTAATAAAGCACTGACCAGGTCCTCATTTAATCTGAGTAGGCAAAAGGTAACGTGCAATACATTACTGAAGAAGAATCAAACCAACAGCCTTAAGATCTTGACCTCAACATCGCTAAACGGTAAGCCACGGTCAATATTTCATATACGATTCAACGGTAATTTATTTGTGTTTGACCTGTGAAAGTATTCACCGCGTAGAATTTATTTAACTTTAATACGTGAACATTCAGTTTACACAGCAAATATCTTGGACACACCATAACTGTTATATAATAGCATGTTTTGTTGTTGTTCCTATAAAAGTTACGAACGAATGTTATTGCACACAGAAACGTTTACATAAGACCTGTTTTAATCATAGGACTATACTGCTTTGATCTGCCATTACAAGGGAATATTAGAATTGCTGATAGTTTATCCGCGTTAGTGCATAAACGAGAAACATTTGAACAATTCCCATTCGCTCTAATTACATGCTTCTGTCATAATGCCAATAATAACTAAACCTAATAGATACTAATGATAGATATTATTGGACTAGAAGACTGGAAGTTACTAATGTTGACTATATATTACTGGCGGCTTCACGTTTGAAACAAAATTTTGCACAATAAAAACCACTATTTATTGTTGTCATTTGATATTATTTACGTTTAGGCCAATTCTCGAGGCACAGACTTATGTTTAAAGGCACTCCGCTCGTGACCATCGCGATTTTATTTTGCTTACCTATATTGTCTTATGTAGCCTCTTTAATGTAAAATAGTTTATATATTTTCATAGAAAAGCCTTGTGAGTGGATTTGGTAGATGGAAGCTGAAAGAAACCCGTCGTATATCTGTATATATATATATATATATATATATATATATATATATATATATACGTGTGTGTATATATTTGTGTGCCTGTGTTTGTTCCCCCAACAGCGCTTGACAACCGATGTTTAGCGGTTCGACAAAAGAGATCGATAGAACAAGTACTAAAATTACAAAGAATAATTCCTGGGGTTGATTTGCTCGACTAAAGGCGGTGCTCCAGCGTGGCCACAGTAAAGTGACTGAAACAAGTAAAAGAGTAAAAGAGAGAATAATAATGTAACTGTTATTTCTATGTAATAAAATTATTTTTGTTATAATTAACGGATTATCTGTGAAGCATATTTTATCAGTGAAACTGCTTATGTTTGAAGCTAAAGCATAACAGTTCAACTATCGAGCGAATACAAAATTACAATATGTGTTTGCAATGTTCTTTCTTACTCCTAGCACAAGGCCCGAAATTTTGGGGGAGGGTGCCAGTCGATTAGAATTTATACTTAATTTATAGACCCCGAAATTTATAGACCCCGAAATTTTGGGGGAGGGTGCCAGTCGATACAGAATTTATACTTAATTTATAGACCCCGAAAGGGTGAAAAGTAAAGTCGACCTCGGC
This sequence comes from Octopus sinensis, assembly GCF_006345805.1. NCBI lineage: Eukaryota > Metazoa > Mollusca > Cephalopoda > Octopoda > Octopodidae > Octopus > Octopus sinensis. The sequence continues at coordinate 66,669,823 of NC_043004.1, forward strand.
TGAATTTGAACTCAGAACATAAAGACAGACGAAATACCTATTTCTAGCTAGTGATGAAATCACAATACTTGGGCAAAGTTGGTCTACCCGTTTGTCAAATATATCGACAATGCTACAAAATGTATTATTAATTTCACAGACAGGACATGTGTTTATATCAAATCTTGCGAGTTGAAATTTATAAAATAATTATACTAATGTTATTCAGTTAAAAATTGTAGCTTTAATAGGTGAATTTTCTTCCAAGAAATAGCAAACACATTTATTGCCAATTTAAAAGTAAAGGCAAACTTGGAGAAGGAAGTGAATGAAGAAATGGGCGAAGAAATTCAAAGAATTGTCATGTCTGGAACGTATGGATTCACACAACAACTTGATCACATCGTAAAAGAAACTATATATACGTGCAAACTGTATCAAGGGCTATCATTAAAATAAATATAAGTGTGTGAGTGTACATATATATATATATATATATATATGTTATGGCTGCCCCCTCGTTATCGAGTATGGCCATTACACGAAGCTTAACTGTTACTGGTGCTGTGATCGAATGTGACTTTTTAACCCAGCTAAAGATCTACAATGTCTCGTACAAATATATATATACGTATGTATATATATTGTTATTTATTATTCCATTCTAATGTTACCTTGTATTTATTTCTGTATGTGATTGATTCTTTCACAGCATTAACTGTTCAAATGTTAATATATCTTTTGTTGAAATTATTACAACGTTTATTATAATGACTCACGCCAGTGACATCCTAAGTATACGGATGTGAGTGTCGGTGTGCCTGTGTATGGTGCTATAAATATATGCATTCACACATACATACACACCTATATATATATATAATTTGATATATATTTATATACACAAACAAACGCACACACATATATATACATATATGTTCTATATATATATATATATAATATATATATATATATTATATATATATATATATATATATACATATATATATATGCATATATATATATACATATATATATATACATACATGTACATATATATATATATGTATATATATATATATATATATATATATATATATATATAATATATATATATATATATATATATATTATATATATACGAACACATGTATTTATTAGTCTATGTGTGTTGATTATCTATGTTTGTCCTTCAGAAAATAATTGTATTCTTCGATATTATTATGCATTATGTCTCCAAATTAAATGTATTATGTTTTGTGTACTTCATTTGTGAATACCCGAGGGAAATTCCTAGATGTTTTCATCTAACTACATTTAATATCTTCTAAAGTTTAATAACTTATGAACCAATCAATATATTCTGCGATAAAGAATGTCCATTTCTTTGAATATATATAAACAAGAAATCTTCTAACATTACCATGGGAAATTAAATAACAATGGGTTTAATTAAACGCGAAATAATAATTTCTTTAGTTAGGTATAGTGAATTTTAGTTGTTGAAACATAATGCCCGAATAAGATTACATAAACTCCAGTATAAACTAGAGTTGGATTTACTGGCTATAAATTATTCAATACAACTCATATTACAACTACTACTTCTATTTGTTTCGTAGTCTAATGCGTAACGATAGTGCATGTCGAGTGCAGCAGTATGTTCTTTGCTTTCAATGTATACTAAATGTCGGTGCTTGTTTTATTTCTCAGCTACTGGTTTGTATTATAAAATTGTTTTCGCGTTAATGGTTATTACAAAAATTGTAAATCGTAGTATAATAACAAAGTTAATGGTCTAGATAATGTGACTAGCACATCTAAAAGCTATAGAGTGTGAATTAGGTATAGTAGCATTATCAGATAGACACTGCATCTCTCTCTCCCTCTCTCTCTCTCTCTCTCTCTCTCTCTCTCTCTCTCTCTCTCTCTGTCTCTCTCTCACTCGCTCTTTATTCTTATCAGGGTTCCTTCTCTTGCAACGCTCTGTTCCTCTTCATCTACAAGCCTCTCTCTATTTTTTATTCCACATTAAAACGTTAATACTGTAGGGGAAATTACGTTTCCTTATCTTACATTAATGATATTTATACACGGTTAATTACTTATTGTTCACTTTATATTTTCTTGGAGGCTGAGAATATATTGAGAGATATTGTGTTCATAAGATTCATAAGGATATACGCAGCATGAAGGAACTGTATTTCCTTTATCTGAAAATTCAATAGGCCCACTCATGTTACTCGCTGTTTGCGTTGCTTTATTTAAGCCTTATAGTTATTGTTTAAAACGTAATTATGTTTTTAAAATATCATCGTCGCACTTATATGTCTAACCAAGACCAGGCAGTAAGTTGCTCTACCTATCCGGCCGTTTCTGGAACTATATATACATTGTTTTTTTTTGTCGTTGTTGCTCTAAACTCCAAAGGGTATAGTTACTAGGTGCAAAACGAATGAGCTAAGTCTGCCATCTGATAGTAAAAGCAATTTGTGTACTACAGAGGAATGTGGATGTAAATATGCAAGAACATATATGTTCGATACACATTTAAATAGATAATTTTTCAGGAATATTGGATATGTATAATAAATACAGTATATATAAAAGTAAAATTTCATATCAGCTAATCTTTCCGCATATAATATCCATTTTAAAGGTGAATGTTATTGATTTAAAAAAAAATTTCCTTATGAAGTCCAGATAACTACTTTGTCACCGGCTCTAAGCATTTTGGTAGTCTTTCATAGATTTGTTGCTGTTATACACAGCCTGCGCACACGTAGATACATACACGTGTATATGTGTATGCGTATATGTGTATATGCGTATGTGTATATATGTGTATATGTGTATGTGTGTGTGTTTGTGTGGATATGTATGTATATTGTGTGAGCATGTGCGTGTATGTCAAGGCGCATAGATTAGTAGTTAGAACATGTGACACACGATTTTGCGATAGTCAGTTCGATTCTTGGCAGCGGGCTGTACCTTTGAGCAAGACACTTTCTTTCATCTTATTCCGGTCCACTCAGCTGGTAAAAATCAGTTGTACCAACAATTCAAAGGGCAAATTCTTGTTACATTTTGTTTCATGGTAAATCTCCCTCAGAACTAAATGTAGTTACGTGCATCTGAGGAATGCTCCGTCACTTGAACACTAATTCATGAGCAGGTTGTGTGTTGATGAGAATTTTATACTCACCACCATATCAGCTCACCTGTATAACACGTATAGACATTGTTTACTCCTCAGACTAAGTTAAGTACCCGATAAAAATCTCGGAGTGTAAATTCAAATAATTTGGGACACTACTTCGTTTTCTATATTGGGCATCACTGAATCTCACCAGCTGACTATATATGCTCGTGTATGTGTATGTGTGTGTGATAGAGTTTGGAATGAGAGATCTCGATGCAAATACAACTATAAAAAACGGCGTCTAAATATTTGATTTTTAAAAATATGTCGGAGCTGCCTGCAAGGCCCGAACATGCATGGTTTGTAAACATGACATATGTTCTACCATTAGACCAAAGCAATCCTTCACATTACTCTTAACATCTTTCTAAAAGACTAGTTATTTTACATCCTCTTCAAGTTTATATGATCTTATGACGTCAACAACATACAATTTTCGCTGGTAGCAGTATATTGATAGATATATTGGAAACATTGATCCAACGGCGGTTCGCGAGTCATTTTTAAAATGTTGTGGGTTCGAAACCAAGGGCTTGCCTTCAACTTTTTCCTCCAAGCATATTTTTTACCAAATATTTGCAGGTTGTTATTTATAAGTTTATCGGCTTCCAGATATATCCTCAACAAAACGTTTTACTTAGAATACTCACAATGTCTATAAACTCCTAGATATCAACAATATGTATGTATGTATGCACACACACATATATATATATGTATATATGTATATATTTACATATATATATGACTGTGATCCCCGTGACTGACCAGGCTATTAGATGTTGCTACACATCACTGATCACAATGCGCTTCGCATCCTTCAAAACTTCCATGCTTCCTGAGATTCGCCAACACTACACCTGATTTTTGTCCCCTCCATACACACACAATCATGTATCTGATTCATACATTGTTCGCTTTCCAGAGATTTGAACATTACTGAATATATTTTATACGAACTTTCTGACAAGTTGTGGTGCACCTGAGCAATGTATACAATAATTTCATTATTATATATTATTATTATTATTATTATATATATATATATAAATATATATATATATGCATGGAGGCACAATGGCCCAGTGGTTAGGGCAGCGGACTCGCGGTTGTAGGATCACGGTTGCGATTCCCAGACCGGGCGTTGTGAGAGTTTATTGAGCGAAAACACCTAAAGCTCCACGAGACTCCGGCAGGGGATGGTGGTGACCTCTGCTGTACTCTTTTGCCACAACTTTCTCTCAATCCTTCTTCTATTGGCCTGCTCGCTTAGCCAGCGTGGTGGAGTCATTTAAAGGCTAAAACAATGCGAAGGCTAAAACAATGTGCTGCAACATTTGATAGCCTGATCAGTCACGGGGATCACGGTCATATATATATGTAAATATATACATATATACATATATACATATATGTATATATATATATATATATATATATATATATATATATATATATATATATATATATATAAACAAGTCAAATTGCGATAAAATAAAATTAATTATTATCGCTGGTGAATATATATATATATATATATATATATATATATATATATATTATATATATATATGTATATATATATGTATATATATATGTGTGTATATATGTATGTATGTATGTATGTGTGTATGTATGTGTGCATGTGTATATATATATATATATGCAGATGATGAGACAAATAAACAATTTACCTCAGTATTTCCCCTTATAGGAACTCTTTACCTTGTGGACTTAGTCCTCGATAAAGATTTTCGTGTGGAACTTCAGATCATTGAGGGACTACTACGTGTTTTCTATATTGGGCATCTCCGGATTTCACCTACTTGTTGTATATGTTCGTGTGTGTGTGTGTGTGTGCGCGCGTGTGTGTGGGAATGGTATAAGCGTGTGTTTTATTTGACACCCAGCGAGGTCTTCTTAACAGTTACTGAAATCTGAAAAACCGAGCGCTGTATTTTACACAGAAAACAGTAGATAAGCGTTGCAATTGTTTCTCTCTACTTTCTGAAAGAAGTCGTTAACATATCTTGGGATCAACTTCTCATGCACTCTGCTTGAGTCTTCCATATAGAAATTTCAACCTGAAACTGCTACATTCACTTATGTAAAATTTGTGCTTATACAGTACATGTTATTAAATGCCATATAAACATAAGAATGCGTCTAATTCAGAAGTGCAGGCAATGCACACAATTGGTTTCTGTGTTACAATTGAGACATCCAACACCGGTGATTCAACAACTTTATTGCGGCGAAATTCCACTTACTTAGGTAACCCCTTAACTAAGTAATACGTAAAGAAGTTAATGGAAATACACAATCAGTACGGTCGAAGACGTACTTTTTAGTATTACGGTAATATACTCTACATCACGTGTAAGACACATGCTATATTACTTTAAAGACTAGACAAGTTTCTTCTGTTATATTAGAAAGACAATAATGAATAATTGTTAGTCCTAGATTGGAATACCTCAACCATACAATCAATTAGGCGTATTATATGTTCGTAGATATATCGATTCGTTGATAGTACAAACAACTGACAATTTATCAAAAATAAAGCTCTGGACGTGAGCCCACCAAAGAGACGTTTGAATCTGAAACTACTACAGACAGTGATATGAAATTCACGCTAATACACTAAGTATTCCGACGGCAAGATCTTAAGATAGGTCGAATCATATGTGGAGTAATATATACAGAGGTAATGTAGATAAATATGAAATAGTAGTGTTAAGTAACAGACCTTTCTGTGGCGGTTAAATGCTGCACCTAAATTGTATTAATGAAATTACAAAAGATAAACAACGAAGAAAAAGCTTTATATGGAATTGTTTACGAAAAGAATCTGGAGATTTGACAACAGCTCAAATTGGCTAGAAATAGTACAAGGAAAATTTATCATTATTGCATTGTCTTACTCTATTAAAGTTCGTTACAAACGAAATGATATTGACTGCCAACTTCATCGAGATATAAATATTAAAAGATTATAAAAAAAATGAATTAAACGGTTTGTATTTAGCATAGGATGGGTAGGACAATAAAGAGATACTTAATTTGTTTGTAGAATTACATTTATATTATTTTGTTTCATAATACAAAATTGTGCATTTTTGAAATAATACAGTTTATGGGAGTGTCGCGTATATGAATACATATTTTAGCTTTATGTAAATATAATATGTAAAAGTGTATACCTTTTAGAGTATTTTTCCCAAAATTCCATCGTAGGTCATCTGAAATCACCCTCCGTGTCACTGTTGCTATCCGTGGTGTAGCTTTTCAAGCATTGGAGCATCTTGAGATGGCGAGAACACTTTACACTCGATAGGTGAAAAAATACATAATTCTAAGACCCGAATCATGATGCAACACAACTACACCGATAAAAGTTCTCAGATCTTACTCATGATCTTTAACTGGGTCCCATATATTTCCTGTCCCATCAGATCCTACATACTACCTCTCTATAAATTATCTCCAATATTTTTCGTCGACTATTTTCCTACCATATTTACAACTATTTAGGAAATCGAAGACAACTTTAAACGACAATTTTCTACGCAGTCATTCAAGAATATATATTATGAAGTTTTTCTATTTTATTTTGAATTAGTACGTATTGTTACATGCATGACCTTGCTACTGATATAAGTTTCTACTTATTTAAGTTACTATTACATCAACATTGTATACAGGACGTGTATTTCATTGAATAAACTTTGGCTAATATTATAGTTTAAATATAACTGTGTATATGACCAGACAAAATATATCCTCTAGCCAGTCATATAGGAGGAGATGTAGACTCTGAAGTCCACTTATAATAATGGAAAGTACTTGATGTAAGTACTAAAAATGTAAGCGCTAAAAATAAAGTAAAGCAAAAATTAAAATTTCGGATATTTCCAGCGATGACTGAAAGCCTATGTCTTCTGTAAGACGTTGATCGTTAAAATATATGGATACATATTCGGGAAATTATTTGTCTACAGAAACATAATAAGCTTTTGGTTTGTTGGAAATCAGATGCTTTAGAGAAGAATCTTCACTCGATGGAATGGTTCAGAAGTACGGAGCAAAGGTTGCGCATGGTTTAAGTTGATTTCAAAAATCAACGAGCCACAATCCCCGCTGGTTTTCTTGCTCGTCACCGCTCAACTCATGGACACAAGCAACGATTTCTTTACCGAATCCTTACTGGCGACGAAAAATGGTGCCAGCACATCAATATGAAGCGGCGTAAGGAATGGCTAAGACCCAGTAAACAGCGACACCGCGCGTGAAGCAAGATCTTCATCCGATGTTGTGCTTGTGGTGGGATTGGGAAGAGATTACCGATTACGGATTTCTTGAACGGAACCAAACGGTCAACGCGGAACGCTATGTTCAACAGGTGGAACGACTCAAAACGGCTATTCAAGAGAAAAGACCTAATCGTTGGCATGGAGTTCTACTGCTGCACAACAGCACCCGCCCTCATATCGCCAATATGACCGAGGAAGCCATTCAAATACATGGTTGAGAAGTGTTTCCACACCCACCATACTCTCCTGATTTGGTACCAACGGATTTCCACCTTTTTCGATCTCATTCAAATGCTATGCTTGGAGCGTCGTTCACTGCTGATGCAGAATTGAGAGTTTGGCTGGATGAATTTTTCGAGTCGAAATCGGGTGATTTCTACCAACGAGATATATAAAATCTTGTTGAACGATGGGAAAAAGTTGTAAACACCAAGTGTGAATACATTATGGATTAATTAGTCGTTATGTTTTATTAAACCTTTCAAAAATTTTGAATTGAAAAAGAACGGCGGGACCGTATTTGCCAACCCAATATATTAACTTTGGATCATATTATTTCAGGATTTTGCACGGCAGCAAGTATGTCAAGATTCTGATATTGGTAAAATACCTTATATTTAGGGAGAGAGATATATTAGGCAGTCGTCAACCTCTAGGGAGCGTGGACCTGCACCCGAAGAAATTTTGTCCGTTGCTGATGGTGGTGCAGCGTCTAGTGTGTCTTTAGAGGCCCACACGTGAGTGACAGTCACGCAAACAGCGACTGTGTTTGAAGGAGCTCCCTACCGACACTTCTGGATTTTCTTTTCGTCGAGTGCGCTTTTGTTTGATAGCAAAGAGTATTCGACCGTAATTGTGGCTCATATCATTTCAAGATTTAGAACAGAGACAAATATGTAACATTTTCTATATTGGCAAAATAGCATATATTTAGGGAGATAGATATAAGCAACATAATATTTTTCAAAAAACTTATTTCCTTGGCGGAATAGGTAGTAATGTTTTTGAGGTATTAGTGTCGTTCCCACATAATACTCAACTAATGTTTTAACAAGGGATAGTATTTTCCCAAAGATCTAATTATTGACAGTAAATTACATCTACTTGAATGTATTTATTAATACTTACTTTTCTAATTTATTTTCGGCAACATAATAAATACTGTGGCAGGAGAGGCTGGGGCATTAGAATGCAGTAAACTTTTTATCAAATTGTTGGTATGCTAACCTCTGTATACTGTATTAATGTATTTTAATGCTTGCTATTTCAGATAAAACTTTTCCTAGAATGGACCAATAAGTCAAAATATTCAGTTTTGATCGAAACTAAAGTACCATGGAACTGCAGAATAAAATTATTATCACAGAAATTTAGGGACGCTTATTTTAACCTATATGAATATATTGCGTTGAGAAAATTTGAATAGAGCAATTTTTGCTTAATGAAGATGTTAAGGAAAATTTTAGTAGTCACGAACATAACGCCTGTCCATGCAAGATAAACAGAATGTTTATGAATGAAGGTGAAATATTTCGGTGGATAGCGTGATCAGAATGCTGAATTGGAAATTTAAGTAAACACGCAATGTGTGAGAACTGTGAAAAGAATTCGCCAGAGGTAACCGAATGCCATAAAATTTGGATTTTGATCTCTATGACTGAAGAACAATTTCCTGATGCTTTCATTACTAACCTTTGTATTTGCCTAGAAGCATATCCAAATGAATTCCCCAATTTCGAATTGATTCAATACACCTTACACCCCTTGCAAACTACGTATTTCGGATGAGAGATAAATGTATATTTATGCTGTCAAAAGAAATTTACTACGACAATACAGGAAGATACAGCTCCATATTCGAATATCTAACATATTTCCTTCACAATAAGAAGCTTTTAACTTCATATCAGACATATATGTTTTGTGTGTAGGTATGAGTATGTGTCTGAGTGAGTGTGCGCATGTAGGTGCGTGAGAGATAGGGAGAGTGCGTGTCTGGGCGAAATACTTCAATGCAAAAAAAGGGGGGAAATGGAGACACAAACTATCTCGTAAAAGCAATCAATTTGTGCTCATATTTTATATTTACTATTGTGCAAATGTGGGCGAGGTCTCTTTAATTGAAAAATTGCTAATATCAACCTAAGATGATTTGTCGGGAGCACAACACTCAACAAATCTCAGCAGGTGTTAGACTTTATCAATTGACATACTAATAGATACTGCTAAGATTAAACTATTTTCAATAAATACATAATTGTACATGCACAGAAATATGAGAAATGTGTAGAATGGCAAAACCTTTAAGAACCATATATATGTGTGGGTGTATATAGATATGCATATGTTTATTGAGATGCCTGTGTGGGTGTTTGCATGAGCAAAATATTACATATATACTTTTTTAGAGAACGATAGGTTCATAGATTGAGAGGCAAAAGCACAAAAGTTAAACGTGGTGGAAAAAGCGTAGAAAATTAATATGAAGTAATAACTATCAATCAATATCGATATGTGTATGACTTTGTGTTTACTTGTCTGTGTTCGTGAATTTCTGTAAGAGTGTCTGTATGTTTGTGGGTTTGTGCTTGTGTGTGTGTGTGTGTACTTGTGTGCCTGTGTTCAGGTATATATGCTGGTAGTTTTATAGATAGCTATATAGATAGATGGATAGGATGGTAGATGAATACATAAATACACAGTGGAATAAATATATTTCATACATCGCCTATTTTTCAACTCTTGTGCTTTGAAGTGTACAATATATCATATCTTTCTAATTTGTTCTACTGATGCAATCATTCTCCATCTACATAAGCACTTACATACTTCCATACCTATATTAGTGTATGCCTATACATATATATGTATATATATATATATATACATATATATATATACATATGTATATATATACATACACACACACACACATATATGCGTATGTGTGTGTGTGTGGGTGTGAGTGTGTGTGTGTGTGTGTGTGTAGGTGCTTGGCTGCATGTGCGTGAGAGAGAGACTTGTTAACTTTTGTATAAAAGAAAGTTTTCCAAGCGTAATTGCTGAAACTAATGAATCGGCGAAAAAACGAAATTTGATCAGGAGATTTTGAAAGAATTTAATGAATCCTGAAGTCATTTACTAAGTTCTGCAATTTGAAAATTATTTCAATATTAATTTTCAACATACGAAAAGACAAATTGTTGCAATTAATATTACGTAATTAAATGATTATCTTGGGGCGTCAAGTGTAATTATCTTTCTATATATATAATTTCGTTTACCATTCATTTCTGCACTGACAAAATCACTCTACGAAATATAAAGTTTAGGTGGTACTTGACAGATGAAAATAAAAAAAATACATTTCTAGTTACGTACATATCTACAGTAGTTCAAATGAATTTAAAAGTATATACGAGAATTTGTAATTTTGTAAGTTTTTTCTTAAGTCATATAATTTGCTGAGGTCATAAGAATATTAACTGGACAGCGTATAAAGGTGATAGAATCAAGCTGTGAATATAAATAGTTATTATTTCAATAAACATCCACTTTATGGAGTTGTGATTAATGGAGATAATTCAATCACTGTTTCAATATTAAATTTCGTCGTTCCAGTTGCTGTTGTGGTTGTTGATGTTGCTCCTACAGCTGCTACTTGTGCAGCTGCTGCTTAGCCCGATGTCAACCCTGAGAAGTAAGAATTTTATTAAAATCGATAATTTCGTTCTATGTTGCCTTTACTTGTTGTGCATATATCTACTTTGTTAATGTCTGCTATTTCATGTGCTTTCGTTTTATTTTTTTGGAGAGTAAGTAGCAACATAACTCTCTAATTTGGCTCGCAAAATAAACATAAATGCAATTTTAGACCCGTATACGACTCCCTAGATTTTATATCAATTTCTTCTTTTGAGACATATATTAAAGCGGATCATATTTAACCACTATTCATACAAGAGAATATTCTACTTTTTAAATTTGCCTTTCAAAACTAAGTCAGTGCTAGGATACCGTCTTGAAGTTATTTTATCTAATAAATAGGCCCCAGTAGTTAATTTCTAAATACCTGGTGCTTCATTTTCCAATCCCCACATAATCGCTAACATTATGGCAAAGTAAATAATAGAACTCCAGTTGTCAAGCGATGTGTCCAAAAAGATGCTGAAATACAGATACCCTCACACACAAAGCTGTAGCGCACATTGGGAGTGGACCCCACAACGAGCTTCTTAATTAATACAGCTACATCATATCTTCGCCTATAATCATATTAAACAATTTTATTTTGTACTTCACATATTATTTCCAAGAAGTTAGGCTAATATTACGATTGCGTAGAGGTTCCTCTTTTGGTAGGTAGTTAATGATATTACTGAGAATGTAGCTGTTTTGTCACTATGAGCTCTAATTGAAAAGTTTTATAGAACGCAGATTATCTCCGAATGACACGTTAAACTCATATTCCTGTACCAAATTATACTATATCTGTTCTATTTATCCGTCTATCTATCGAGGAGACACATGACCTAGTGGTTAGAGCAGTGGACTCGCGGTCGAGGGATCGTGGGTTCGAAACTCAGACCAGGCGATGTGTGTGTTTATGAGCGAAACACCTAAGCTCCACGCGGCTCCAGCAGAAGGTAATGGCGAACTTCGGCTGACTCTTTCGCCACAACTTTCTCTCACTCTTTCCTCCCGCATCGTGCAGCTCAGCTGCGACGGACCGGAGTCCCGTCCAGGTGGGGAACCAGTACGCCAAGGAAACCGAGAAACCGGCCCTAATGAGACAGGCGTGGCTCGAGAAGGAATAAACAAAAACAAACAACTGTTTACTCCAGTAGGTAGTGATGAAACAGCTGGCGCTTGCTAGTCATGTCCTGCACAGTCAACTTTCATATACTCATGTTCGTCTGGGAATTCTATTAATAACATACAGGAAAATAGAACAAATTCGTGAATGCATTACAATTGTTCTTTATCTGCTCTAGTTAGTGCTTGGAAACAGAGTACTGTGCTTGTGGTTATTGTGTCTGTTGACATTGCAATTATTTATACGTACTTGTTTATAATTGAAATGATCATTTTCTTAAAAGTTATTCGCGTAGTATTCTAAACTGCTGTATATATGGTAGAAAAGTGTAGTGTTTATTTCCATATATCCTCAATATGCATTTTCGAAGCGTGTGGACGTGACTTGTATTAGACCTAATTGCTAAGACATTGTTACATGATATCCGATTAAGAGATTTCGGTTCTTTTGTCTCTATCAACTAGAGACACTGTTAACAGCAGAGAATGTATTCTTTTACTTCAAGAGCACTAGTTTAAGACATGATATACCATGGAAATATCTTTAGTAATTATAATATTTCTCCTAGCCTGAAGAAGCCCTACAAATCAAGCTTATAGGAAACACATAGATTGTCAGCCTAACATATACCGTAAACCCTCGAGTATAGTCCGCCCTTGAGTATAATACGCAGGGGATTTTTAGGAGGCTGTACTTCAGAAAAACCTAAACCTTGTGTATAATACGCACCCCTTCTTTAACTTGTGTCGTGCGTAATTACGCCAGCAGCCCCTAATCGAAGAAACACTTCCGCGTATGCGTAATACAATAATGGTGATGTTCTTAACTGTTATATAGGAATGAAAATACGTTTGCAAATCGTTTTTGTTACACGTGTGTTCCGAATATTTTTATTTTAATAAATGTTGTTTACTGCAAGTTATAGATGATTCTTTTATGATTTTTTTGCTTTCAGGTTTAGTTGAAGGTATTTTCGCGCTCGACATCACAAAATGCGTCTGAATAAACATTGCCGGACAGCAAATAAAGACTCGCACATTTCATAGAAAATATTTTTCATTTTTTACCTCGTAGATATTACGCACTAGGGATTTTGATCTTTAAATTTTGCGGAAAAAATGCGGATTATACTCGAGGATTGACGGTAGTCATAATGAATAGGCCTAATTGTCAACAATAGTGTGCCTTCTTTTTTGTAGATTGCAAGACTTCACACAAGTACCTGTGTGATATCAATCCTTATATATGTGATGAAAATATGGCCGTATTAGATTTTAGATGCTTTCCACACTATGTACTGTTTATATAGCTATGTTGCTCCTAGTCCTTTGTAATGGTGAAGGAAAGCGGAATGGATACGTGATATCTGCAGTTATTCTATAATTATATTTGACACCGTGCACCGAAGTAATATTATTAAGGTTTAATAAGATGTTATTGTTGTTTACTCCGAATACGGCCTTAATTCTCTAGACATGTGATGAAAAACGTTGAAGCTATGTCCAAACTGTCTTCATTCACTCCAGATAGTGTGCATCCATTGCGACATTATCGAATGTTTCAATTCCCTTATGTGACACAGACATATTATTTCTAGGATGTTTGGCAAATATTTCAAGTAAATACAACAATTGCGTAGAAGCTCCTCTTGTGGTAGGTAGTTAATGAGGTTACTGAGAATGTCGCTCTATTGTCACTATGAGCTTGAATATATTTCACTGTGCGATGCACTATGTGCAGTTGATACAGTATGTGTTGATAAATCTCATCATTTGCTGGTAATTGCAAGTATATGAGTATAAAAACTTTTAAGAAAAAAATTTAGATATGTTTGGGACAAAAAGTGATACAAGTAATGTCTAGATTAATAGGAGCAACTGGTGTGTTCAGCTATTGTTAAGTGATTTTAACCACGTTTTTTAATATCGTGGCCCATTCAAATAGGAAATGATCCATTGAAGTAGGTAGTATGAATAAGACTTCTATAATAAGGATAGAAGCGATAGAGAAAGTTTATGTGATGTACGTGTGTGCGCATCATATAAGTTAAACCAGTGGTTTCCAAAGTGGGCGATACGGTTTCATACCCCTGAAAGCGATGGAAAAATTCATGAGATGTGTTTCAACACATCTCGAAATGTGTAGCGATAATGGAGTGATGATAGAATAGCGAAAAGGGAGCGATGGATGTAACGCTAAACTCAATAATGAGCCAATTAAGTTAAATTTTATTTGCGAATACTATTGCTTTGAATTTGCTACAGAAAATGGCCTACGATTGTAGTGGGTGTAGGGACACTATGGGACAATGAATGTGGCCCGGGTGCCCAGGGAGAAGCAGCGCGAAAAATATTTGAAATCATAGAGCGAAGCGAATCGTTATGAAATTCTGGGCTATGAAGAGGATGCAATAAGTTCATAGTCAGAAGCATATTACATGTACTTAATAGAGATGCATAAAGCGTTTATATATTCCATCCAAGAATTATTACTATCATTACTATAGTTATCCTACATGATATCGCTACAGTTTGATGCAACTCCCAAAAACGGGTTCGCCGGTCAGCATCTTTAGACTGTGGCCGGTATAATGGAATAGGAGTTTATTTGTATATTCAAAACGCTTCTCGTATACAAATGAATATTAAATATATATATATATATATATATATATATATATATGAAGGGAAACATACGTGACTTACATCCACAATGAACATTACCATCTCACTATTTTCCTTTTTTACGTACACAGACACACACATATACATGCAGACATGGAACCAAAAGGTAAATCTAGACACTGTGCACTTTCTGTTATTAAACACAAGATAAGTGTTTATATTACTCATCATAAAAACAAAACACGATAGTAAAATACTTTACGTATAACTTTGCATACAGAGATAAAAAGACAAACGAAAGAAATTTTAATGATCGTATTAATGTAAGTTCATTAATATATAAGTAAAGGCTAATAGGAGTGTACGATAAAAGAATTACAGATGAAAGAATAGGTACGTTTTCAGTAACGGACCATTTTTTTTAAACCTAGCAATGAGAAAAAATGATAACGATGATATCAAACACTAATTGGGTTGGCATAATATCAATATCATGAAAATCAACTAATTGAAGTAGAGCACACTGGAAGAATTTGAGAAATACAGTGTTCGATTCTATGTTAAGGCTTGATGGCCAATTTCACATCACAAAATAGGGACAACGGTTACTTGTCTGAGAAAAAAGGGATCCGCGAGGTGGAGTCACTGTTGCAGCGAGTGTTGCTGTTCATCCTCCGCGGCAACGTCATCGGGGTATTCAATGCGGGGAGCGGTTGAGTACACTATTTCTTTTGTGTTCTATGTCCTATCTCTCCTCCCTGTCTCCTTTCCGCTGTTTAAAACATTTTAGTTATGTTTTTCACTATACTAAACTGTAAAACCTGCCGCCACATCACGTAAAGCCAGTCGACACACATCACTGTAAAACCAGTGAAGGTTACTATTAGTTTAACACCAGGGAGATTCTCTGCCAGCTAGATATCGGTACAAATCTGCATCCTTTATGTTTGTACTTAACTTGTATGACTACTGTCGGTTGTCACTCGTGATGTAAATTCATTCTGTGTTCGCTTCTCTGGATGGCAATATTATCTGGGATGCATATTTGCAATAATTATAAAGATAAAGAATAAGGAGACTTGTTCATCAACTAAATTTATTTCCTCTCAATTTAGAATTTCTGCTAAGATATATATATAATATATATATTGTTATATTTCGGAATGGTCATTTTGCCAGTTTAGCCAATAAAAACATACGCACTATATATTTGGTGTTACTTTGCTTCAGTGTTATTTATTTTTTACATTAATCTTAATCTTATTTCGGCCAGAGTTCTTTCGTCACACTCCTGTGACTGCATCAGTGGTCCTTTGTTTTCTTCTCAATTATTTGTGTCTCTCCTTACTAACCGTCAGCCATTTTTTTATTTCTATTGTATGTCTTCATTTGCGCATGCTTATATCTCTATGTGCGTTTATGTTTATTTAGTGTGTGTATGTGGGGGATGCCTGTTATATTTGTATCTTCTGTTTATATATGTTCATGTAATTTGTATTTTGTATTTTGTTTTTTGTGTTTGTTGTTTTTGTTTATTCTTATTTTGTTCATGGGTTTAGATCCACCCTTATTATCATTACATATGCTTGTATGTATGTATAACAACAATGCTAGTAATAAAAATAATAAATTGAATCGAAAAAAATATATATATACATATATATATATATATATATATATAATATATATATATATATATATATATCTATATATATATATATATATATATACATATACACACATATATATATATAGTTATTTATTTATCTGCGTATTTATTATGTTTTCAGGATCCTCTATCATCATATGTTGTGGTGTGTGTTAGTGCTCCATTCTAGTTTTCTATTCAGGCTAGGTTTATTTTCTATTATGTGTGTAGCTTCTGTAATTTGTATAATTGTTGCATCTGATCTATGTGTGGATAATATTTTAATTTCAATGTTATTGATTGATCCCCGAAATAAGATTAATATTAAGATTAATGTAAAAAACAAATAACACTGAAGCAAAGTAACACCAAATATATAGTGCGTGTGTTTTTATTGGCTAAACTGGCAAAATGACCATTCCGAAATATAACAATATCTGTTTCAACACACGACTTCACATAAAAAATCTTGCACAACAAATATTTAAACGTATATATTATATACATATATATATATATATATATATATTATATATATATATATATATAGATATATATATATATATATATATATACATATATATATATATATACATATATATATATATACATACATATACACGCACTCATGTATTTATATATATATATATATATATATATACGTTATATGCATGTATGTATGTGCCTGAGTGTGTATGCATATTTACATACATACATACATATATATACATACATACGTACATTTAGACAGTAATATAAATGATGATGTGGCTAATACACTTTATAAAAGAGGCTACGACCACTCTAATAGTATAAGGGTAATTTCTAAGTTTATCAGAAGTCTTTCATAATTTCTCTGCAGGAATATTAGTTTCTGTTGACGGTAATTGAATAGTTCACAGTTTTATCGAACTCGAATTATTGTAGTGGGACGCAAAGTCATAATGTTATTGTCTGTAACTAAATGGCGGACAAAATGTTTTCCAATGCCTTATAGTAGATGGCAAACTTCAGCTCCCCTCTTAATATTGAAAATAATGAACAATTATTATGAACGTACAATTTTATGTGAAAACTAATACATTGTAAAGTTAGTTGCATAAGACAAAATTCTGTTCACGTCTGTAATGAATCTTCAACGAAAATATCTTTCTCATTAGATGTATGTGTGGTTTCAAAAGAAATCGATGATACAAATCATTGTTTACTGTCCCCAATCGATCTATGAAACAGTTTATATTTTCGGATGCAATCTAAGTCAAATATAAGGAATTTTGCTTCTGCTTATATACATATATATGCTTACGTATGTGTCTGTATGTACCTGTGTAAGGCTATATATATATATGAAAATTTAATTAGAGTTTCACCTCAGGCTGGGTTAGTCAAGACTTAATAGCCCAGCCAAGATTGACATATTTGATGGTCAAATTTTCATATAATATACGTTTATATAAAGGTTTACTCGGAATTGGAAGTATATATCAGATACGTTTTGCATTTTGTAACAAAAATGTAATATAACAACGTACTTATATTATGACACACACGCACACATAGCCACAGATACACGCACTTTTATGATATATATGTTCCTGTGTGTGTGTGTGTGTGTGTCGATGTATGTGTAGATGTTTGTGTGCGATTATGTGTGCACTTATTTGTATATGTAAAAGTGATAGATTTGTAGGTTCTGTTTCATTTACTACACTACTTGGTGGTTTGAACTATTAAATATTTTTTGCTTATCTTTACAAGGAAAATCATAAATATACCTGAACTCATTCACCAGCCATTTTCTAGAAAAGTATTCTGTGCCAACTAAGACCTGGAACCAAAACAATAACTATATACATATATGTGATAAATAAATATCTATGATATACTTTACCTATTACAAGTTGGCGATGATAATAATTAGGTGGAGAAAGAGAAAAAGTAAAATAATAATGATTTCTCCTTCGTTGTCCGCAAAATTACTAACATTGAGAAAATATATGACTCTATTGTCTTACTCTACACTGTTTTATTTATTCATACTGTTTCAGCAAGCATAACATTTATTGCTTTATTTTGTACGTTGAATATATCAAAAATACATCGAAGCCGTTGTAATACTATCCTGATTTCTTTTGGATCCAAAACCTGTTCAGCAAGGCATTAGTATAAAAACGAAACTATGCCACGGTCTTATATTTTATGATATTCTCAGGTTATTTACGACATAGGTTCCATTACCGAGACTTATAGCGTTTTTTTTTGTCTTTGTACTTGTTTTTATACTTGTTTTGCAAGTATAATAAAGCAACATTTGCTGTTACTTCATTCCGCAGATTAAAAATTTTATCCCAACAAACTTTGGAGGTAAAACGTTTTACCTCCATAGGGCAATCACAACCGTCAGTTGGGTCTCTTGAATGAACCATTATCATTGATGTCTACCCTTGTAATAAAATATGTGTGATGATTCGCCATGTTTCAGCATCTACCTTCAGATATCTACAGGAAATTTGCGAATTATGAAAATCTTTACTATTTCAGCTAGACTACACCGCGGCATTTTGAAACTTTTGTGTTCATATACTGCCGGATGAGACCATGGTAGTCCGTTCTTTTTGGAGCGAAAACATGTATCAATTGTGGGTGATGAGGATGCGGAAGCCCTCGATCTCTACTTCATCTTTTTGAGATTTGAGATAAACATCTACCGTGATTTATATATGTTGTGGATTCACTCTAACGCTTGGTCCAGCACGAGTCTCTGACATTTCACCGTCACATCTTGCAGATTCGTCAGTGCGGCAATTCGTCGGAGATTCTTTCCATCCAACAAGTGTCGAAATCTCTAAAGCAAAGAGTTTTTAAAATTGCTTTTCCTTTCTCAAAATGGGATAAATATACTCACCGTTCTAATTCTGTAGTATGTGTCGCTTTAAATTCTCTATGAGGAAGGAGAAATATCTGAAATAGAAATTTCACACCTCATCACATTTCTGCTAACTGCAAATAAGTTTCTCTTCGTACATTTATTGACAGTTGTACAGTGTATCAATGAGAAATATCGTGTTGGAAGTAACAAGTCATTCTATACAAAAGGACAGTAAAAACAAAAAGAAAAAACAGCAAAATACAGATACAATTAATTCTGTACTGTAAATATAAAGTTAGATAATGTTTATCGTTCTGTGAGCAGTGACATTAGCAAATACATTTTCAGCGTGATACAATTCAGACACTGGAAAACAACACTGGCCACAGTAATTTTCCTACTCCCCAAAACATCAATAACAAAATGGAAGATATAATCAACAAAAAAATAAACGCTGATAAAGAGTATAAATGTAGGGGAGTGATGAGTGAGAGGCATGGGAGGGGAAAGAAAATGGATGCCTGCTGTAATTATCGCAAAAGTCATCTAAAGAAATAAATGCCAAAGACGCGTGTGATAATAGGAACGGACAGCTTACGGAAATGCATTACATGACAGAAACATGCTTAGCCAAGCTTTTCAGGAACGAATATTTCGAATTACCTAAAAGGACACAAACAACTTTTCACCAATGTAATTCCAATGCATCACGAAATTTAAGAACGTATTCAATATTAAGTGGAGCCAAAACAAAAATGATAAAATTAACTATACATACATACACACATATACATGCATACGATACACAAACACACACACGGAGACAAGACATATTTATACATATACATATACATACATACATACATACATATATAGAAACATAGTCAAATATATGAGAGAGAGAGAGAGAGAGAGAGAGAGAGGGAGACGGAGAAGATATTTAAGCAAAAATGCTTTTCAAAATAAACAAATTGACAAATCAAATGAAAGCAAGAGCGTCGATACATATAATCACATATAATGTATATATATATATATATATATATATATATTATATATATATATATATATATATACGTAAACCTGCTTGAATCGAAGCTTACACACATACGCACACAGTCGCTCATTTACGCACAAGACAAGGGAAAAATGTCAGGCAACGAAATGGGAAAGAAAACAATAAAAATTAAGCACAAAAATAAATCAACGAAACGAAACTATTGACTCAATTTAATAGAAGACATACAACACGCAGTTGAAAAGTAACAAATGTTTCCTGCAACAGAACTGATAATGGTTAATAGAAACAAAGACCCTGGCAAGCGATAGACAAAATGAAATTACTGTCATTAAATGTTTTTATCACGAAAGGCGGAAGAAGCGAAATGAACACAATGTCCATGAGTAAAAACAAGGAGAAGAAAACGGCAAATAAATGAAATAAAATTAAAAACATAAGAATAAATATCTTCATGCTAAAACGAACAAATATTAAAAGGAACAAAGTAAAAATAATGGCAGTTGAAGTTATAGGTTCTTGTTGGTGTGATTTATTATTATTATTATTATTATTATTATTATTATTATTATATTATTATTATTATTATTATTATTATCTTTATTATTACTGGTAGTAGTAGTAGTAGTAGTAGTAGTAGTAGTAGTAGTAGTAGTAGTAGTAGTAGTAGTAGTAGTAGTCGTGTTTGTAGCAGTGTCATAACAATGACATAATGAGCGAAGCAATGGCGAGAAATATCAATAGGAAGACACTGGCCACAAACATGTAAAATGTTGCCTTCCTCCTGGATATTAGAAAGCACAGCAAACAAATATGAATTGCCGGTAAAAAATGGCTACTACTACTACTACTACTACTACTACTACTACTACTACTACTACTACTACTACTACTACTACTCATAGCTTCTGATCTTAATTGATTGGAAGTGTTATCATGTACATTGTTTTGTTTTGGTGTAAAAGATGAGCTACAGCAAATATTCTGCTGAATACTACAGATTTGCTTGTCAGTTGTATGACCTTAACCAGTTGAACATGTCCCTTAGTGGCTGATGACATATACATCTCTTATCACGAGCAGAAGTAGTGGGGGAGCATCATAGCCATGTGTTGAGAGGGATTCTTTGAAGTTTAGTTCACATTTGGTAGCATGGGTGTTTCGAACAAGATCCTTAAACAGCCCTTATTCAAGGACCTTTTGAGTGGATTTGGCTACTCGCCATGAAGATAATTGTAACTGGACTAGACCTGAAGGGTCATGTGCTGTTTATCTTGATATGAGATCACCATGTCACGCATATACGGTTGTGATGCATGTCCCTGGTGTATCCTTATCAGACGGGTGATCATGACGGGTATACTGGGTTTCGTACATTTTACCCCAGTGTCACTTTGATGGCATGCACTGCTCTCCCACTTAATGATAATAATAATAATAATAATAATAATAATAATAATAATAATAATAATAATAATAATAATAATAATAATATTAATAATAATAATAATAATAATAATTATTATTATTATATTATTATTATTATTATATTATTATTATTATTATAATTATGATGATAATAATAATAACAATAATAGTTTTGTATATATTCCATACTATACTCTTATACTCTCTCTCTCACTCTCTTTTAATTGTCTCAGTCATTTAACTGTGGTCATGCTGGAGTACCGCCTTTAGTCGAGCAAATCGACCCCAGAACTTATTCTTGGTAAGCCTAGTACTTATTCTATCGATCTCTTCTGTCGAACAGCTAAGTTACGGGGACGTAAACTCACCAGCATCGGTTGTCAAGCGATGTTGGGGGGACAAACACAGACACACAAACACATACACACATACATGTATATATATATATATATATATACATACGACGGGCTTCTTTCAGTTTCCGTCTGCCAAATCCACTCACAAGGTTTTGGTTGGCCCGAGACTATAGTAGAAGACACTTGCCCAAGGTGCCAGGCAACTGGACTGAGCCTGGAACCATGTGGTT
>NC_043004.1:66694808-66719808 GCF_006345805.1 Octopus sinensis
TACTCTTTTACTCTTTTACTTGTTTCAATCATTTGACTGCGGCCATGCTGGAGCACCGCCTTTAGTCGAGTAAATCGACCCCGGGACTTATTCTTTGTAAGCCCAGTACTTATTCTATCGGTCTCTTTTGCCGAACCGCTAAGTGACGGGGACGTAAACACATCAGCATCGGTTGTCAAGCAATGCTAGGGGGACAAACACACACACACACACATACATACATATATACATATATACGACAGGCTTCTTTCAGTTTCCGTCTACCAAATCCACTCACAAGGCATTGGTCGGCCCGGGGCTATAGCAGAAGACACTTGCCCAAGATGCCACGCAGTGGGACTGAACCCGGAACCATGTGGTTGGTTAGCAAGCTACTTACCACACAGCCACTCCTGCGCCTATAACCTTGTTATATACATGGCGAATTTGAGTACAGGGAAAAATGTTACTATGAGTGTTAATAATTCACTATCGAATCACTGTAAATATCTTCTCGTGATTGCTAACAAGATGTTTCAACAAACTGCGCTAATAGCATTTACAATCTTCCAAATTTTTCATTCCGATTTGAAATTATCAACTTTATATTGGTTTCATTTGATGAAACTTACAATCGTGTATTCCTAAATAGACTGATTTACCAGAATCTGTATCAATGTCAGGCTAGTTTTAAAATTATAAACGAAAAACATTAAAACTGATAAATGGTGAGAAGATTTAAACCTAATGAATAGTGAGTAATGTCTCGTTAACGCTTTTCTGTATAGTAATTATACAAAGTAATACATTTCTAGAAGTCTACAAAATAATCAGTAATTATAATGTAAGAGAAATTCATTAGATGGTCACTGAATTTTAATTAATTGCTGACTTTCAGTGAACAAATATCAGAGACTGGATTCAACCACCCCACTTAATCTGTATGTATGTTTTGAGTGGTGCTTGTGTGTGAGACAGATGTATGTATATATGTATGTATATATCTATGTATATATCTATCTATATATATATATAATATATATATATTATATATACATACATACATATATATATATATAATATATATATATATATATATATATATATATATATATACATATATAGAATGGTTGTATACTGTCAATCTAACGAGAACGTGACAGTAGGGGTTACACCACCGCTGTTTAGCCCTAGGAACCATCGACGCCTCCTGATGGCTTTGACACATTTTCCCTGTGTCCTTATATACGTTTACGAAGGGGAGACAAACACCCCCAGCAGCCAGGCTTGCATCTAGAGACACGCATGTTTCAGGATCATTGTCCTTCATCGATCTAGAATAGCAGACGCCCGTCAGCCGTTGATATCAGCCTCGACTCGCAAATGTATATATCTAACGTTCACGTTAGATTGACAGTATACAACCATTCTATCGCCCCACCACCGTACATATCTCTATGAGAGATTTAGAAAGTTAATATTTCTGATTTTGGTAATCAGTGAATAAACTTCACTGAAATTAGATATATACATTTGCGAGTCGAGGCAGATATCAACGGCTGACGGGCGTCTGCTATTCTATTTAGGTTACTTAAAATATATTTGACACATTTAGACTTCTGAAGACAAATTCACTACTGTTACCACGGAGAAAAAATATCTTCTATTGTAAAGTGGTGATACAACTGTCCAGCGCTACTACCTACCAAATGGCAAGATGGGTTTCTAGCTCTTTGTGATCACCGGGAAGTGAAGCAACTCTGAACAGAATCAATTAAAACCGCAGCTTCAAGTAAAACACACAGAGAAACATTGAGTTTTCTGAAGGGGATTAACTAGATTAAGTAGATTAAATATATTAATCTCCTTTCTGTCAATACCTCCGATCTAAGATTTCTTCCCTGAAGACGGAAGCTGGTATTATACGACGATGGAATCAATTTAATCATTATTTTGGACCACCAGGCCTCAGAAACAGCTGCTAGACTCATCAAACTTATTAACCCCTTTCATCATCATTGTTCGACCGCGGTCGAGACAGTGGAATTTGCTATGTTACGCCAGACTTCGCAGTCCATCATAGCATTACGGAAGTCCTGTTGCTGGATGCCTGTATCCCTGGAGATTACATCAAGGTAGGAGAATGTGTGCCCTCTGGTATCGCGAATAGATGGCTTCCAGAGCAGAAGAGTAGGAATTGGCTCGTTTTCAGCTCTACAACAATGTCCAGCAAACTGGACTCTCCTACCTTTCACAAGAGATGACACAGGTGGTAGTTTCCCATATATTTGCATTTTGGTTGGATGGCGCTTCCACGAGAGATTTTGAGCTCTCATAAGGAAGCGAGTGTAAGTTCCATCCAACCGCCTCTCAAGCTTCTTTGATAACGTCCAGGTTTCTGAGCCATATAGTAGGATTGGTTCGACTGTGGCTTTGAAGATTTTAAGTTTGAAATCTCTACTTAGATTTGATGACTAGATCTTATGCATATCATTACAGGCTGACCAGGCCATACCCTTTCTAGTTAGAAAATCTTTTCCAGATGATGATATGTATGACCCCTTTAATTCCTGATATTTCTTTTCTGTGTAAGTTGGACCTGTTTGTATGTAAACATATCAACATTTTTGTATTAAATATATTCAATATTGTTTGCATATCGACTTGCCTAACCTTCTCATCCTTACATTTACTCCTCTACCTGCAGAAGTTTCAACCTCTTCAGCACTACTAAGTGTATTCTATACAGAGAATATCTGTTTCACACACACACATATATATATATATATATATATTATAGTCTTTGTGTTTTTATGTATAACATGTAATCACTTTGAGATTAAAATACTGCACCGACTTACCAAAAGCGCTGAATCATAAAATAATGTTCAAATGCAGTAGAAACACATTATTAATAATGATAATTCTTATCAAAAGAAACCGCTATTGATACAAAATTAAATTGATGAGAAATATAATACACTAAAGAGTGAGATCGATTTTTGTTATGTATAGTTATAAATCCGGACATATAGCCGTGTTATTAGTCCTCTGTACTTATTAATGTGGTTTATTATGTAAAAGATATGCTTCGATAATACAGCAACATTTCGCATTATCCGTCATACTTTTCTTCCTACTGTGTAATTTCTTTAACAAAAACTCATGTTCACGTTTCAATATAACAGTGTTTTGTGGAGCGGCAGATACCCAGAGTTAAGTAAGGAAGTATTTGATGTGTCCAAACGTTTCAATATTATTCCGTACATATAAAATGGAGTAAAATCAAGCGCTTGTAATTACACATTTCCATCAGTGTAGGAAGATTGATTGATCTATGCTGATTCCTAATTTGACATTTGCTACATTCACTTTTGCAATTTGAGGTCATAAAATTGAATTGCCTGAAATAAGCTGAAAATACGAGAAATAGTAATACGCTCTCCAAAAATAATTGTAGTAATAAATGTTGTCTAGACAATCTATCATTGAATTACTAGGGGATCATTTCCACTTACACTATTTATATATTGGATTCTTATGGTATATGTGTGTGTAAGTGTGTCTATGCATGTACATAAAAATGTATATATATATATATGAATATAAATAGATACTGACATATACATTCATACATATATACAAACATATAAACACACACATATATATATATATATATATATATATATATATATATATATATATACATATGTACAATTTTAAATGCTGTTGCATTTTTCTCATAAGGTATTGGTATCTTACATATATACCATTCTGCCTTAAAAATGGATCTACAAATTCGATATCCCTGCATATCTCACATCTATTGCCTTTCCTCCACCTCACTCTCTATTTCGTATCCTATCTAAATTAACTATTACTTAACCATCCTATCACACCGTCTCCGATGAAGGGATATAATTAATAAATATCCTTGAAACAGCTGTAAGAACTTCTATCTAGAAATGTTCTAACATCTACACAGCCTTGGGTTTTTTATCGCACTTCGCAAAAAATTCTTATATATATATATATATATATATATATACACATGACGCCTTGAAAGAACAATCTGATTCCGCTTTATATCAAATAAACCACCTAAAAACCAACGGATCATATTACTACGCAGTTGCATTAACGTTATACCTTGCCGAGCTTGTATAAGAATGCTTGAACATGATCCCATATAAATCTCAATCTCCTGTGTACATATTTGGATGTTTCCTCTCTGGTTTAAGATGTTGGTGTATTTCATTTAAGTTCAGATGTCTTATTCTAAACTATTCATTTTACATTTTGAAAGGAGAGCTATATTTAGCAGATCAATCTAAAATGTGTTACTGTTATCATTGTTGATGATCAATTTTTTATTCCATATCAGACCTTAGAGAGATAGCTAGCTATATAGATAGATAGAGAGAGAGAGTGAGAGTGAGAGAGAGCAGACCTTTGATACAGTATGACCTTTATAAACTGGATGTCTGTTTAAAGGCATATTCGGCAGCTTTCTTTTGCGATATGTTGGGTGATTCTGAGAAATATCTGCATCGGATGGTTGGTATTTTAATTAGTTTCAGCAGCAAATGTAACCGTAGTAGTAGTGATAATAGTAGTCGTAGTAGTAGTAGTAGTAGTAGTAGTAGTATAGTAGTAGTAGTAGTAGTAGTAGTAGTAGTAGTAGTAGCAGTATAGTAGTAGTGGCAGCAGCAGAAGCAGCAGTAGTTTTAGTAGAAACAGTAGTAGTAGTAGTAGTAGTAGTAGTAGTAGTAGTAGTAGTAACAGCAGTAGCAGCAGCAGCAGCGGCAGCAGTTACAGCCACAGTATTAGATCGGGGAATAGCTGCACCCCGATCCAACAGTTGTAGATTTCCCGACTTTGTCTTACGCTGATTCACAATATCTATGTTTTACATAGAAAATACATTAAATGATCGGTTTCATATAAAGCGTATCTCACCCAGGAGTATGTGTTACAATTTCGCATCTCACTTAGGCGTATGTATTATAATTTCACCAACATATTTAAATGTTTGGAGGCGCAATGGCCCAGTGGTTAGGGCAGCGGACTCGCGGTCATAGGATCGCGGTTTCGATTCCCAGACCGGGCGTTGTGAGTGTTTATTGAGCGAAAACACCTAAAAGCTCCATGAGGCTCCGGCAGGGGATGGTGGTGATCCCTGCTGTACTCTTTCACCACAACTTTCTCTCACTCTTACTTCCTGTTTCTGTTGTACCTGTATTTCAAAGGGCCGGCCTTGTCACTCTCTGTGTCACGCTGAATATCCCCGAGAACTACGTTAAGGGTGCACGTGTCTGTGGAGTACTCAGCCATTTACACGTTAATTTCACGAGCAGGCTGTTCCGTTGATTCGGATCAACCGGAACCCTCATCGTCGTAACCGACGGAGTGCTTCCAGATTTAAATGTTTGTATTGACATGCTTAAGGGTGGGAATAGGAAATTCTATCTCTCTACAAACAGAAACTCTCTTATTTTACTTTGAAATACTGAAGTGGTTTATAAATATTCCAATAGCAACAGATATGAAATGTTATTACCAAGTAGAATCTCAGTAACTTAAATGGAGTGTTTTTTTCTACTCCCCTGTATTCGGAAGACTGAAGTATTTATTAAATTTCCAGTGCAACATTAGTGTAACGAACTAGATATTATTTTTTAATATTTCCCCTAAAAATATGTTTTATTTATTACAATAATTTTGTTAATAATATATATCTGTTAGTAACGTATTAAATTTCGTACATCTTTTGATAATAATCGCACGTTTAAAATGTTTTTTATTCAATAGCGAAAAATACCATTACATGGTTGCAAGCATTCCGGTTTGTTCCCTATTTTCAAGATAGTTATCTTCAGCAAATCGGGAGTGCCATGAAAATATGCATTAGCAAACACCTTCTCTTCGACGAAAAGGGAAATGATGAAGCAAGCAGTTTAACAAAGGACTGTTTGGTTTTTGTTGACTGTAACATATATTCGATTGTTTTGTGGTTCAGGTCACATTGAGCGCCGATTAAGTGCAACTATTATCAAAACTATTTCAACCGACAACGCTGTGGCATAATTAACTGGGACTTCATAATGTTGCCTTTTTTTATGCCGTACGTCGCTATGTTTTGGACAACTGGGTTGTGTGAGTTCAAGCAGGTAGTACAACTATATATTAAAAAAAATCTCTTATCCTCCTTTGATCTTACTACCCTCTTAATTGGTTCTGAATATTCAGAATAGATACAATTAATAACATATTAAAAGTTTTAACCACTCGGACACAGCAGCACGCAAAATAACTACTTTTCTTGAATAAGTTAAAGTAGAAAGCGCATGGTAAAATGTATTATCCACTCATAAATTATCTTATATCGAATAGAATATTACAAAATTAGAAAGTATAATGATGTTAGCTTTCGGCAGTGAATTATAATGGAAAACAAATATTTATGAGGGTTATTTTTTCTAATAATTATTATTGTCCCTTAATGACCAGCAGCTATTAAAGTAATTTGTTAAGTATACTAATGGCTTTATTTTATCTCTTCCAAAGAAGCGAAAAAGGAAAAATAGAAGCAAAAACAAATATTCATTATTATGATTTTGACGTTAGCAAGTTATTTACTTCAGAAATATAGAAAATTTCCAAGTAATAAAATTAAATTCTACCGTAACTATAGGGCACGTAACTGCAAACCGAGCTGGAATATCATTTAATTTTCCATTTAACTGATTAAAGAGACGAGAGGAATTAATTTAATAATCAATACATTCTTATGGCAACATCATTAATGCCAAACATACAAAACTAATGCTGGGCTTGTCGATAAGGTAGCAAGCTATCAGAGAAAACTTCATATCCGGTCACGGTCATTGATGTTTTTCTTCCCTGATATTTTGTGTCTCGCTGATTTCACATAACAAGCAGATTGACTGAAATTCACTGATAAAAAATGTCGATATGAAATGATTGATAAATAACTACCATTAATATACAGCTATTCAACATCTCATAAAACGTGATGTCTTTCTCACACGTCAGATAATAAGTTAATGCCATTCTAGCTGGTGAGATAGAACCCATCCCGTTCTATTAAATTCGTGTCTGTAATACTGTTAATTTCAATCAAAATACAAAGCAATAAGATTGAGCAAGAGTCAAGATTTGACCTGAGATTCCTCATCCGAAACTTACGATTCCAAAATGTGAGGCTTTTGAAATGAATGTTGCTCTGATTTTCATCGATTCAGTCATTGGACTGCGGTCATCTAGCGGCACAACATTGGAGCAAATCGATCTGGATACTTCTTTCTTTTTCTAAGACTGATACTTATCTGTCGATCACTTATATTGAACCGCTACGTTAAGTGACTGTAAACAATTCAGAGCCAGCTGACAGTAGTGTTGGGAAAGCACAAACACAATGACATACGTGTGTACGTATGCGTGTCTGGGTGCGTGCGCGCGTGTGCATGTGGACTTTCACGGGAGCATTCAAGAACATCTACTCAGAAGTATGTGGGAGTGAATCCGAAGCTTTATGGTTGAAAAGCATGCACCTTAACCATGCAGATATGACTATATGACTGCACCTATTGTATAGTAAATTTAATATATATATATATATATATATAGTAATAAAGCTGAAGTTCTCTGTGTATGGCAGGTTTGGTATCCTTCAACTAACACTATCTCCTCCGAGACCCTGATGCACAAATTAAGCAAAATTACGAGTATTATTGCAGAAGGATTCCTCTTCCTTCCGTAGAAAAAATATTCAAATCGGACCATGTTAACACCAACAAGTATTTACATCCAAAGGTGCTTTTTTTCTATGGAAATCCCTATTTTTTTTACGATTTCTTGACTGCTGTGTCGCCATTTATCGGTGTATTTCAACAAGAAAAATGTTCACTTAAAGAGAATAACAAGCTACTGGATCTCTTCTGTCGATGTGTGTAGATTCGAAACGCAAAACACTTTTCCATTTTTCCAGAGCGTTAAACTCCTTGTACCATCTAAATTGTACTATTAAAAGAAAAACTGTATAATACCATATATATCGTGTGCGTGTGTGTGTTTGTATGTATATGTGCTTACATTAAAATATAAGAATGCGTGTATATATGTGACAATGTATGTATATATGTGTTTAGATGAATATTAATCAATATACGAATTTATTTTTATACACACAAACGTGCGCACGAAATATAGTCTTTATGACAAACCAATATGGCGTACGTATTCCACTGGGTACATATCGATAGAATACTTATAGTACATATGTCCATACGTCTGTGTTTTTAGCATAAATATAGATGTAAATGGATATATATATATAAATATATGTATATATATATACACGTATATATGTATATATATATATGTATATATGTATATATGTATATACATACATGCATACATACATACATACATACATACATACATATACATGTATGAGAGTGTATATTAATATTTATGTGCAAATTTGCAAAATGGGCACAGACAAAGATATAACAGCAAATGCATATACTAGTATATCATAATTCTTTCTAGATGCCATACACATTTTAACAGAAATTGCGATGGCTTGTTGCTTTAATATTCTGCCAAATTCCGATGTTCTGTGTTTGAGATTCCTCGCTTTTCTATTTTAGAACTCAATTAAATACTTGAACAAATTCTGCAGTAATTATTTTTAGAAATCTAAAGCCCCAGATGTTACAACTGTAGACATCTCATCAATTTAATATCGGTGCTTCCGATGTCATTTAGCATTTTACAGAATGCTGATGCCGCATCTAGTGACTGATTTCGAGTACAGTCCATAGTTTCGTTTCACCATCTTCTACGTTGTTAGCTCCTGTTTTTTTCCCTACTGTACTTGATGAGTACGTAAACGGATTGGATGCATGCTTCTCTGGGTTTGTCAAATTGATTTTGGGCCATTTTCGTGAGAACCCTATGACATGCAAATATAGATTAGATTTCTTCATCGTAGTTGTTTGGAATATATGGAGAAAAAGGGAAATTAGCCCTATAAATCTTCTATATAAGTTAGATATCATGTGGACAGTGTCTAATGATTGTGCTAGGACACCGGAAATGTTAATAAATACTCTTTGAGTCGTTCTCAGCGCAAACAATTAATAGTAGCACATAAAAACACATTGAATGCATATATGTGTGTTTGTATTTTGTGTGTGTGTATTAATGTATCTGTATTGGTTGTATATCTGCATATAAATGAATGCATGTGTTTGCGGAAGTGTATAATTATGTGAGTGTTTGTGAATGTGTTTTGTTGATATATATATATATATATATATATATATGGAGACAATGTCCCAGTGGTTAGGGGAGTGGTCTCGCGGTTGTAGGGCCACTTTTTCGATTCCCAGACCGGGCGTTGTGAGTGTTTATTGAGCGAAAACACCTAAAGCTCTACGAGGCTCAGGCAGGGGCTGATGGCGATCCCTGCTGTACTCTTTCGCCACAATTTCTGAATTGGCGTGCTAGCTTAGCCAGCGAGGTAGCGTCGTATGAAGGCTAAAACAATGCGAAGCGCATTCTGACCAGTGATGTGTAGCAACATCTGTTAAACTTGTCGGTCACGGTGTTCACAGCGATATATATATACCAACACAAACGCACATATATATATATATATATATATATATATATATATATATATATTATATATATATACATACCTGTATATATAGAATTTCCTAAGTTATAAGTTATATTTGCTTTTTATCACCCTACTTTCATTACAACATTAAATACTCACGATATTCTATCCACGTGACACACCTTATCATGATTCCAGTCGCTGGTGTATATGACATTGTAGATGCTTATGATCACATAACATTCATTTCTTGATTGCTCTGTCTTCTTTTGTTAATTCCCTTCAGATCACTGCATAAGCATACACACACCTTGAACATAAGCATACACACATATTGAGCATAAGCATGCACACATCTGCATAATCACACATATCTGCTTGATTACATATATTTACATACGTGTGCGTGTGTAAGTATGTCTATATGCATTTACATATATCTTATTTCAAATACAATTGTTTTTGTCTGCTTGTCTATGTGTGTGTTTGTGTGCGTTTTTTATATGCATATATCAAAAACAAAGAGGGAAATATTAATGATAAATTGACAGGTTTCATTGTTAAATAAACGTTCATTGTATAAACATGAAGAGATAAATATTTTAAAGCCCTGTCTACATCAGCTTCCGTTGATAAGGAATAATCATTAGATATATACTTTTTGTTCGTTGATGTTGCCAATAATTGACTGACGTGAAGTTTTAGTGAATCCGGGCACAAACTAGATGAAATGGCATCGGTGTGTGTGCGCATAGCATTGCAAGGAGATTTTTGTTGCTTGAACTTGCATATAAATAACATGGATGTGTGCAAATATTTATTGATACATTTAAATTGTATAGGAGTTAGAAATGTTACAGTTTAGTAGCTTAGAAATTATTACAATGATGAATTGGGGTCAGGAGAGCATGTGAAGTATGGCTAAGGAATTTGGCAGACATTTTACAGCTTTGTGTATCAATCTTTGTAACATCCATTCAGTCCAGCGTTCTGTATATTTATAAAATATTAATGGAATCGACAGAGAGAAAAAGGGAGACGATTGTGATTAATGAAGCCGTCTGACATAATTGATTGCCCTCCTTACTATTGTTACTTTTTTCCCTCCAGAAGGTTTTCCAATAATAATCTCTTCATGATATATCAACGAACTCATACAAATTATGCATTTATTTATACACACGCACACAATACCTCGCACTCATTCAGTCACGCACACATATAACTGTGTAGAACGAGAACAATGTACAACGTTGATGCGTAGCATAATGTATTTGTACATTCGGCAGAGTAATATACACACATACTTACATACATACTGACATGCATGTATATATATCTATATATGTGTGTATATGCTTATCTGTATATATCTGTTTGTTTGTGTGAGTGTATGTATATATGTATATGCATATATCTACGTGTGTGGAAATAAATATGTGTTTCTGAGAATTGCCAAACATCTGTGTGTGTCTCATTTCAATATATCATAGAAATTTGTAGGGTCTAAGACTAAAATCAAATAATTTCGACTGGCCAAATATAGGAAATAAAGATATATGCTGTCTGATGTAAATAAGTAATATATTTAGCAAGACAACACACCAGTTGTGTGAAATGTCTAAAATATTTCATAGTGTGAATGCATTATTCTTATAGTATCGACTTGTCTGTTGCTTCGGTCAGGATGTGTCAGATGTTTTACACTGAAATAGCAGCTTATCTCTCTTTGAAGAATGTCTTTCTTTTTCATGGCTTTCAGATTCATGAAAGAAATATGAAGTTAAGAATAATACGAATTAATAAAAGTGTAGAGTTCAGTTCACAGGACTGATTAAAAGATGTTTCCAACGATGAAAGATTTTGCTAGCAACAAGAGATAACGTTTTAGTAGACACAAACATTGTTCGTTAGATGGCCATTCTGGGGTTGACTAAACAAAATATTATCAGAATATAATTTAATTTTCTCACAGTAATGAGTTCTAAACATAGGTACTATATCACACATTGCTCAGGAGGCTTATATATTATATCTAACAAACTAGTTGACTTTTTCTTTTCTTTTTTATCGACCGCAGAATAATGAAAAGAATGAATCGAGTCCGTGAGTTCTAAACACAGAAAGTAAATAAACACAAATATCTGTCATACATCATTTTAACCGACTGTTCCGGCGGTCGCTATTTCTCATAAGAAAACATATCTGAGGTGTATGCTGATTGAAAGGGAAACGAAACGAATTAAAACGTTAATTGAATTAAATTGAATTTAAATTGTTTGAAATTGCCAAACATTATACAGAAGAAAATGCATTATATGGATGCAAATTATATTTTTCCTTTTGATTAATGAAAAACATCAGAGTCAAATATATTCACTATATTGGAGGAAGAGTTGCTTTTATTAAATTATATTTGTCGCTGAGGGTCACGCTCCAGTCTCTGGCTACAAGCATATTGTCTCTTCTCCCCACAGTTTCTAGTACTACTGTATTGTTATTGTTCCTCAGAGCTGGATGACTTCATGACGCCTTCCCTCAGGTATTCTCCTCCCGTTTACTTTGTCTCCTTTCAATACTTTTGTTTAATCAAAACAGCTGACACACTCTAATCAGTACGCCCAATGTTCACATTAGAAAATGAATGATCTCTCGATATACATCATATTTAAATATTCTTTTAGGTATTGCACACCCGTTTTAGAGGCTCTTTAATGACAAAAAAAAAAAGAAAAACAAGAACCATAGGCACTGTGCCTCTCTCTGATTCAACAGGTAGAAAAAGAGAATCAACTTTTCTGTTTATATACACATTTTTGCACCCAACAACATGATATAAACTAGAAAATACAATTCCCCTACTTTCTGTTTAATTGTGTATTTGAATTGTGTTTATGTCACTCAGACTATGAATCTTAGTACTGTAGCATTGTAGATGAATTGAAATGAGGAAAATTGATACGAATGTATTCCACGAGATCAGATAAAATATTTTGCTATGAGAAAGGAAAGTTTCATAACACTTCAGGCATTACCCATTGTCATTGAAAACCGGTGAATTGTTTCCTGGCAGTATAACGATTCACTCTGTGAACAATGTATATTTTATATATTTCGATGCAGACCATCACAAGGGGTCTTCAAATCTTCCGTTTGCCTTTGACTACTTCCCACCATAAACAGCCATTGGTTTATCAAGACCACTGTATGCGTTTGATTGATGTGCTACTTAATTTTATGCAACTTGAGAGATGAGAAGAATCGTTAGTTTAGAAATGATAAATAAATAATTATATAAATAAATAAATGAATTATAAAAAAATTCCTTATGACTGACGATACGCACGCAAAGCATTGGGCTAATTTTATAGTGCAGTGTCATGGTAAATAAACATTCTAGAGACATAAGACAATTAAAAATGGATGCATCAATTTAGATTTTTGCAGGGACATGGTGTTTTTTTAATAAAAATTAATGGAGGTTGTTATAATAACGCTTGAATGTCACATGCACAAAGCTATGCATACACTTGCACGCATATATATATGGAACCATTCTGCGTGTGCGTATACGATTTAAATTTACATGTGGGGAAAGTGTTTGTAAATAAGTCAAACATCGTTTTTAGGTGTGAAAGTACTAGGTACACGGACAGAGATAACTACAAAATGTAGTGCTTTTAGGAATATGCATACACATACATACAGATATACATATACATACAGACATGCATATACATACATATATACATATATACATAAATATGTAGGTACATACATACATGGATACATACATATTTTAGCTGTTATCAATGAGAAATACCGCAGCGGAGTAACTCCGATCACATTTTAAGGCCATGGATTCAGTTAAAACACACGCAACATCTGCCACTATGCCGCGCCATGGGACCGCCAGGTCGGGGCAATTAAGCAGTATCAGTGTCAAGCAGTTTAGGTTAGTTACAATATATTTGTGTCATATTTCAACTTCTAAAGGCTAATTCAATGCAATTACCGTGGAAAAAGATTCCCTTATAGTATTCATATTCACCTAGTACTGTCCCCCTATTGGATTCCCAGACGCGTTTCTAACCCTGTAGCCATTATCAATGTGAAATATCAAATTGATGTAAACAGATTTTAAAACCTTACCCAACAACAATGAGTGAGTTGCGCGATAGGGCTCCCAGATAGGAAGAAGTTCAGCAATATTAGCACCAAACATTGTTTAATCATGAGCAAAAGCTAGGTGCATTAAAATGTGTGCCACATATTTGGTGAGTTAAGATATGTCTGTTACATATTTCAAC
Source organism: Octopus sinensis (assembly GCF_006345805.1). Taxonomy (NCBI): domain Eukaryota; kingdom Metazoa; phylum Mollusca; class Cephalopoda; order Octopoda; family Octopodidae; genus Octopus; species Octopus sinensis. The sequence goes on from NC_043004.1 coordinate 66,708,750, forward strand.
TGCTAATGGTTTTAGTTAAAACTATGACTTTAAAATCTGCTCAGAGTTACTCCTCTTCGGTATTTCCCATTGATAACGGCTATTGACCTAGAAATACATCTGGGAATCTGAAAGGGTGCAGCACTAGACAGATATAGCGTTCGTACAACTTTTACCACAGTAGAATTATTTTTTCTTCACAGCAACTGCATTGAATGTGCCATTAAATGTTGAAATACTTCACAAACATACTTTAACTCACCTAAAGTTTGCTCATACATTCATATATATATGTATATATGTATATATATATATATATATATATATATATATATATATATATATATATATAATATATATATATATAATATATGTATGTATGTATGTATATAGGTATATATATATGTATATATATATATATGTATATGTATGCATATTGTAAAACATTATTATAAAAACTTGTGTGAGCATTTGGTGGTGTCATTCTACTCTGAGAAGAGAGCCAATTTGATTATCACTCTATATTTATATTATTTATATATATTCATTGTATGCTAATATGTCGACATATATATGCATGCCTGTATGTGTTTGTTACGTGTCTATTTGCCTGAGCACACACCCAGACGCACGTACACACACACATGTGAAGGAGAGAAGGAGAGAAAGAGCTATCAATATATATGTAAATGTGGCATTACACTTAGGATTAAATGAAAATGAAGTAAAGTGAATGGAGGAGGCAGTCATATATTTCAAAATTTGTAGTCATTAATTTGTAGCCATTAGCTGTGCAGTCCAGAGGTTTATTCTTTCGCCAATCGAAATCGATTCACTTAACGTACAAGTTATATGTCGCGTCCTCCGAGACTATTCATATGATAAATGCCTTGTTTTAATGCTACCAACTGTGTTTTATATTCATGCAAAGTGCCTGCTATTACTTCAATACGTTCTTTGATAAAATAGCTAATGGGTGATTTTAAAATCCTGTTTAGTTGTAATTTATCTGGAAGTTTCCCATAATTTCGCGAACACTATAAATATTTTAGTACGCAAATGAAATTGATTTGATGTAAAATAATCCATTCGATTTACTTGTATTTCTGTCTTATAGTGGAGAGATATTTTCATACATAGAGTAATCGATTATAAAATGAAAGTTTCTGATAGTAGTACTTAGATGTTTTTAGTCGGTGTGTAGCACCCTAAGTAACTACTAACTTAAGCCGATGTTATTTATATTCTTTCTTCGTAAATTTTGATTAGTCGTACATATTAAAGATTATAAGTTCTAAAGATGGTATTTGTGGTGGCTTAGTTTAGAAAATGTTCCATTGTTTATCTTGTATAAAGTGATAAAATTTTATAGCGCATTCCCATGACATGCTTCTACTTCAATATTCATACAATCAAACAAAATTTTATGTGAACAAACGCTACACTTTACAAGGATCACTGAAATCGTCCTCCCCTCGTCGATGTTAAAACTAAATCATGTATTTTATATATTACATTGCAAATTTAAGTCAAACAGTGGCTTAGTGATATAAAATCGTGTTATACATGTTATAATCAATGCTTTCACTACTTACTGAAGCTGGTTATTGCCGCTTTAGGCTTTTATTTTTCAGTGAATTTTGTTCACAAATTACGACGTTAACAAATTTTATTTTCAAATAACCGCAGAAGATTGTTTTCACGTACTCCAAGGCCAAATTGCGGTCACAGTTTTTTAATGGCTTATTCATCAGTATATTAGAGGTGAATATGTAAGGTGATAGAATTATAATGAAATTAGTTCACCAAACCGTATTAACAAGTCGTCTTTGGTCCGCACTGACTTTAAACACACTCAGGCTCTAAGCAAACACTTTTCTATAATATGAATGTCAGTGAAATAAGGAGCATCTGCCTCATCACAGGATTTACAAAACAGAGCTATGAATTTACTCTTCATATTCCAGACTAACGTCTTAAACTGCTATCGACAACTATTTCAGATAAAGAAATATTCAATAAGGATTTCTCAATAACAACCTGAATGAAAAGTATAGAGACAATTAATCCTGTGTTCCTTTCGTCAGGGCTGACTGGGCTTAACATCAAATGCAAGAAATAAATTAGGCACCATTTCCACACTCCAAAGCGATGAAAAATCACAATCATAACAACTCTGGGAGAAGGGGATGATTTGATTACATTGATCCCCAGCGTTCAAAAGATACATATTCTATCGAGCGCGATAACACGAAAGATAAATTTGACCTCCGCGGAATTTGAAATCAGAGCTTGAAGACAGACGAAATACCTATTTCTTTACAACCAACAAGGGGCTAAACACAGAGAGGACAAACAAGGACAGACAAACGGATTAAGTCGATTATATCGACCCCAGTGCGTAACTGATACTTATTTAATCAACCCTGAAAGGATGAAAGGCAAAGTCGACCTCGGCGGAATTTGAACTCAGGTCATAAAGACAGATGAAATACCGCTAAACAATTTGCTCAGAGTGTTTAGGATTCTACCTGCTCGCTGCCTTACGTAACATATTATTTTCACATTTTGCTACATGGCCAGCAACATCTTGGGAGAAGGTGAGTTGATCGCAACGACTCCAGTGCTCAACTGGTACTAATTTTATCGAACAGGAAACAATGAAAAGTAAAGCCGACCTCGGCGGAATTTGAGGTCAGAAGATAAGAACGGACGAAATGCAATTAAGCATTTTGCTCGTCGTGTTTACCATAATGCCATCTCGCCGCCTTACGTAAGCGCTTAAAAAGCACATTCGTAATTAAGAGGGCGAGTAAGTAATACACCGGGAAAATACATAGCGGCATTCCTTCCGTCTTTAGGTTCTCAGTTCAATTTCGCCGAGGCCATCTTTGCGTTTTATCATTTTGAGGTCCATGACGTAGTAGCTAAATACTCAGGTTGATTTAATCAACTTATCTCCTTCTCCTAAATTTCGGCCATTATGGTAACATTTTAAACCAATATTAATTATAGAAATAAGGTGAATTCCATAATAATTTGGAGAGTTTCGATAATGAAACATTCTATATTTAATTAGTTTGTCCTTAAATCGCAAATATTGTGATTGAAATGGTAGCTATTATCAGTAGTTTTACGTAGATATATCTATCATGAGAGGTTTTTTGTTCTGATTTTATACTTATAACATTTAGAAGTGCTTCACCATCTAATCATGTCTCCAGAAATGGATCTTGTCAACAAGTTAACTCTAAAAACAGCTGCGTTTAGCGGTCCATTCCTAATAATTGTCAGTTTAGCTAAATATAGTCTACCATAGTCAGAAATCGGTTAAAACTTGGAGAAATAATTAATATTTATTCTATTGCCTAGTTTTTCTTCACTTTAATGTAACACATGCTTGCAAAAATCTATATATAATTCATACATGAATTATTTGGGAAATTATGACAAATTTTTCGAAAAACCCCACACAGTGATCGCTGAAAAAAAACCATATCTATCCTTTTCTATTCAATTGCAGTTATGAACATCTTGGTCTTTTGAAAATAATGCATCAAATGCGAATCTGCATGAAATATCAATGAATGATTTTAAAAAAAATTGTTTTCAAAACAGTCAATATTTTTATAGTTCCAAATTTGCGATTGATGACATAACATGTCCTTTAGAATTAGCCAGAGCTAATATTGGATAAACTTTAAACTACTAAATATTGTTAAAATTACCTCTGCAAAAACAATGTACATAAGCAATTCATTTTAATTCCTTTATTGCCCACAAGGGGCTAAACATAGAGAGGACAAACAATGATAGACAAAGTGATTAAGTCAATTACATCGACCCCAGTGCGTAACTGGTACTTATTTTATCGACCCCGAAAGGATGAAAGACAAATTCGACCTCACCGGAATTTGAACTCAGAACGTAGCGGCAGATGAGATATCTATTCTTTACTACCCACAAGGGGCTAAAGGAGCTAAACATAGAGAGGACAACCAAGGACAGACAAACGGATTAAGTCGATTATATCGACTCCAGTGAGTAACTGGTACTTATTTAATCGACCTCGAAAGGTTGAAAGGCAAAGTCGACCTCAGCCGAATTTGAACTCAGAACGTAACGGCAGAAAAAATAGCGCTAAGCATTTCGCCCGGCGTGCTAACGTTTCAGCCAGCTCGCCGCCTTAAAGCGACTCATTTTAAATAAAACGAAACACCGCCAATGAGATTGCTTTTAGTAGATCCCCAAATGACGCTCATGGCAAGCAGTGGGTTAATTAATAGCGACAGAAGAACTATTAATGACAAATTGTAATAATTATCTCTACTTAATCATAATGCCGTAACCAGTTGTATCAAGCGCTAATCTTGAAGAAAATAGAAGCTCAAGGAAGGGAGCATGACATGCATTTCTGCTACTTGTGTTCTGTGCGTAATGATTCCTGCAACGACGCGGGTTTCGAACTCCAGAAAAATTGTCTTCACTTTGCTCAGCACCGCACGTGTGGTGAAAAGGGAAATAGACAAGAAAGTATGGGAAAATCTTGCGTGAACATGGCTACAAATAACAAATCCTTCTAGGTTTGCTGGGGCCTTAACTGCTGGAGCAGCGAATTCAGATACTAGAGTCGAAAAATAATTTGATAGACTGCATGCCTTTGACGCATCTTGACTACATTTCAATATTTGAAATTATTAATGAAGTATAAGATAAAAAAAAATTACAATTGTTTATAATATTATGACGCACGATCTCCAGCATATGTAGCAGCATTTACGTCATGATATTCCGTAAAAAAACTGCAGATGTTGACATAGGTAATAATTCTTGTATCGTAATATTAAATAGTTTTCGAAACGCATAAATTTGAATATATACATATACATACTTACATACTAACATGCACATACATACGCATATACATATATGTATGTAATATGTATGTATACATAGAATTACATATTACCTCATATAAATGCATGTGTATTTGAGCATATGTTGTTTTTCATTTTTGTACATATTTCTAGTGAAAGTGTATTTTATGTGAGCACACACAGACACACACACCACACATACGCGCACACAAATACACAAACACATACACACAGAAACACACATACACACAGAACACGCACAAATACATACACATATAATAAATATAAATATTCACATACACAATCATAGATCTAGATGTGCTTTCACGAAGCAAGTTCTTGTAAGAGTACAATTATTTTTTTCCTTTTTAATGTACTAAATGCCATTTGTCAGTAACACACACACTCTCTCTCTCTCTCTCTCTATCTCTCTCTCTCTCTCTTTCCCACTGTCTGCGTGTATGTGTGTCTGTCTGCCTATCTCTCTCTCTTTCTCAATCAGAGTGTTTGTCTCTCTTTCTCAATCAGAGTGTTTGTCTCTCTTTCTCACACACACACACACAATCTCCTCTTCCTCTCTGATTCTCTTCTTTCTTTATCATTCACTATTTCTCACACGCTCTCTTCCACTGTCTCCCACATTCTCTAGATTTGTTTGTTTGTGTGTGTCCACCACATAAAGAAACTAGTTGAAATTAAAACCTGATATATAGGAAAAGAAAATATATTTTCTACGGAATTACGTTGTAAAATATTTCATAAAAATATATTTCATATACTGTAAAGTAAGACAGCCAGTCGGCTAATCAATTACATTATTTTCTATCTCCCCAAAGGCCACTCAATTTGGATTTTATTGTATCCCAGCAATAGTGTTCATTATGAAATTTGCCAAAGGATTTTCACTCAGTTAACGAAGTATATTTTTTAGGCAACAATATCACATAAAACAATGACTTGTATTTTAGTTCGAATTGTAATTTTATTTTTGGTTTTTGTTTTTTCATTTTACACCACCATATTGGTGTAAACACGAGATGTGAATTTAACTGCAAGAAATAAGAAATTTAACATGTTGTACTATCGTACATATTTATTCAACTGAAAATATTCTGATCTACAATATTCCAAGTACATGTAAAAAGATTCGATATATCAATCATACTAATTGTTGGAGGGATATGCAACTGGAACAACAACAACAATTCCATACTTAGCCACAAGGGCTCACATAAAATAGTATTAAATGACATACAGCAACATACAAGACAAAAACGGGACAGTACAATGGGTTTTATACCAAGTAAACAATATAAATAACAAAGTTAAACAAATTAAAACTCTCAACAAGGAAGGCGCTTTAACGTCCTCGTAGAAAACCCCACAAAAGCCACGCGTGACTTGACCATCAGAGCAAGAGCCTTTCTCTTTTAATTCCTTTTTTTTTACAGGTGCCCGCTCAGAATTGGTCCTTTCACACTGGCCATTATTCCAACATTCACCCACTTTTAAACAAACTTGCTACAAGGCAACACTTCCCTCTCCACCCTCAACTACCGTTTCAAGTGAAACTTGAAAAAGTTGATGAAGGCTTCACCAAAGAGGAAAGTGTCTTCTCTAACCCTTTCAGGCGAGTCCACCACGCCACCTCTTTCGCTACAGCCACTAGACAAATAAAAATTGCCTGCCCCAACCCGGCCATCTTCATAATGGATTTAGCTGATAACTGCATCTGTCCTACAGGTGACAGCAGATGTTCGACATAAACTCACAAGCCTGCAAAACTCGGGGACTGGACTAGGGCGTGCAGAACAGCTTCCCTGTTCTTGGCGCACTTCAGGAAGGACCGGCTGACGGCACATCCGTGCTTGTTTATCCCGAACAGGCAGGTCGCCTCAGTAGCACTGATAGGCAAGGGATTTCTGGAAGTTATCCATATGCACAGGCCCGAAAGTTCTCCGAAGCAAACCAGTTAGTTGATCTTCATCGACGCCCAGATTTTCCCCGAGAACGCTAGAGTTGAACTACCACCGACCGCATTGCTCTCCTGGCGGAGGTCTGTGAGCGCTGGACGGTACTCTACTTGGCAAGCATACCTCGTCGGTTTACGCCTAATCCAGGATTGCAGCTCTGTCACAGAGACGAGCCGTGGAAATGTATGTCTAACATACGGTGACCTGACCTGCTCACTGTCAAGGAAAAGCTGGAGCTGCCGCAAACTGAGTCCATGTCTGCACATCAATAACCACAGCATACCTAGCTCTCCATTCAGCGGCTGTTGACAGTATATAAAGCGCCTGACCAATGGAATGCGCCCCTTCCATAGAAAGCGGAAGCGTATGCGCACCAGTTTGGTCAAGCAGCAAACGGGGCAAGGGACGACAGCCAAGCGGTAATAGATGGCGGACACGATGTACGTATTCGCCATCTCCGTTCGACGTTTCAGGGACAGCTACCCCTCAGCCCATTTCTGGGTGAGATTGGCTACTCTGCTCGTCATCTCTTCCCAGTTTTTCTCAACCTGGAGGTCTAGATCAAACCAGACTCCGAGCAACTTAAAGAGACCTTCTGTCCAGCGCCCCACAACGCTGTTGGACAGCATGGACTTGCCTCTCCTGGTGCCGAGTTGCAAGCTCAGTGACTTTTCCGTGTTAATTTTTGCTCCTGTCACCTCTTCATATTCTTGTAGTGTGTCGCCAATCAGGTCTATATGCCTGTGGCTCGACACTATGACGGTGACAACATCAGCTTAAGCAGACACACTTCCTCCACATCTTAGATCACGCGAGACACCCCTCAAAATCTCCAACTTCCGCAGTAATGGCTCAAGAGTCAATATATACAGAAGGGAGGAGAGAGGATAATACTCTTGATGGACCGAACGCAAGATGCTGACTGCCTCCGACAGATGTGGATTCACCCGAACAACTGAGCAGATACCATTGTACAAAACAGCGATCCAACCGCGGAAAACTGGACCGAGACCGGCTGCCTTGAGAAAAGCCGCCAAGTATTGATAGCCGACCCTACAACGGCTTTAGATTCCACAAACGTAGCATCTCGACCTCCTGCCCACCACAGCTATTGTGAAGTGCCGTGCTGTCTGGTAAGTTTATGGAGTTAGGGCTAGAACTTAGGATCCCTTTTTTCAATTTGAACAAGGATCTCCAACCCCTGACCCGTCCAATTTTGTTGGTGCAATTTATGCACATCCTGTATTGTGGCAGTATCCTCTATATCAAATAGGATAGCCACCACTAGCCGACATATATTTATTTCCTGGGAAGCGGTGATCAGGCTTTCAGTTCTCTTATGAAGCTCACCTTTACTGAGTCACATCCATGAGGCTTCCTGGTTTTTGAATATGTAATTCCGCGTGGAGCTGAGTTTCTAATCTCTCGTTCGTTATTCGTGATCGGAATTCGTTAGAAACTCTCAACTCTATTGCAGTTAAATCCTTCTGCTTTAGCAGCATAGTGTAGCAGCTCCTGTTCGATGTTTACCAAATACTCTGTCAAGTTTCGTTTTTCAGTCCCGTACGCTTAACGGGCCAGGTTTACCTTTGCCCCTCATCATGTACAACCTGTGTACAATCGTGATTGGGTGGAGCACACCATGCGTTTCCATAATCTTTCGAGTAGTGCGATCGAGTTGGTCAATTTCAGAGAGTGTAATAGAGCGAACTAAAGCGACAGCTGTATTCATGTGGATTCAGCTGGGGCGAAAATTACCGTTTTCAAAAATATGGCTCTTTTACAACGCATGACGTCGTATATAAATTAAACAAATTAGAAATCATAGTTTGGCAGGAGAAACCTTACTCTTAAGAACGCAAATATTGGCTGCGACAGGTGATGATGAATTGAAAATCGGGAGCCTTCCATTAGATATTTTATTTCATGGTTGCTATCATGAAGACACCGCTCTCATCCACGCAAAAGAGACTGACATCAACATAGTACATACTCTTTCTTCGAATTACCTGTGCCTCTTTCTCTTTTTGGAACGCTCTGATATTTTCTCATTGATTAACTTGATTTCCGAATATTTCAAAAATTTAATTCGATATTTTCTAACATATATCACGTGAGTCAGAAACATATTTCCAATTAAAACCCAATATTAAAATGTTGATGTCTATTACTATTCAAATATGGATATGCACTTGGCAAATCATTATTAAAATTATTATTTTGTAATTAGTAAATATAATTAGTAAATAAATTAAAATTCATTTTTCCCTTTCAAAAATCAAATACAGAAATATCACAAATATCACATATATGCATGTATATATATATATATATAATATATATATATATATAATATATATATATATATATATATATATATATGCAAACAAACAAACATGCACATATGTTTATACATATCTATGGGGTTAGAAACGAAATGAATTCCAATGAGTCTCCGCAATACTAGAAACAACGCATAATATAAATATAAAAATAATTAGTATAAATGAACTAATATATATATTGATATGGCAATAATCAAATTAACATAATTCTACTCACTAATGACACATAACTTATTAAACTTAATGATATTCTAACCTCATAAGAAATGCTGTGAGCCACCGTCCGAACAGATCCTTCAATAAACCATTCAGTTTCAAACAATCAGACGCTAGTAAATGAAAGCATAATAAACATCCAAGGTAATTAAGAAGAATTTCGAGAAATTCAGAGTATTCGACAATATTTATGTGTGTTTGTGTGTGTTAGAGCGCGTATGAGTTTGTATGTATGTATAATTAAATACATACATATTCTTTTATGCTTTTATGCATTTCACCCCCACAACTGTGTCCATGCTGGAAAACACCAGTGTTGTCAACTTTCCATTGGCCTTTCTTATCTTATTGTCTTTTCGTAAAGGAATGAGTTCAGTGTTGCTTACATCTTTCGAGTTTCTGGATATGATCTTGGTTCATCTTGCACCATGCACAGCAGAAAAATGTCTAGTAGCTTCTTGAGATTTTGCACCCTTGCTCCACGTAGTTTCCTCCGATGTTTTAGCAAGACATTATCTGTGGGTACTCACTCCAGACGAGATAGATAGGAGATTTGGAACAGTACAGTGACGTCCAGTAACTCGTTATGCCAAAGTTTGGTGCAAACGCATCTATGACCTTCCATGAGGATATCTCTCGCTTATCCCTCCCATTTTCCCTCTAGGAAATGTAATCTTTCGCAGTTGCTCGGCCTTTTTCAATTGATGCAAACTTCAAGCTTTAGTACTGCTTAACTGCCACCAGTCCCAGTATTAACTTGACACTGTAGCAAACACACTTGAAACCAGAAGGCAAATATCCTTAGAACTACCATAAATTTTTGGTCCAACGTTCTGAAACTTCTTAAGCCATCCGCCCATTCGCGTGCACATTGCCACCATCTTGGTGATATCTACATTAAAATAGGAGTTGTGGCTAATATCAATCCCCAGATCACGTAGTGTACTTGACTCTGGGACTCTCGATATTTGGGACAGAAAACAACTTTGTTGTGGCATGTTTGTGCCCCGTGACTGATAGTGCTTGACGTTTTCCTGCATGAAATTGCACGTCGTTTTCTTTAGCCCGTTTAGATATGATATCTAGGTCTTTCTTTTCTTGAGATTAGCATCAAAAGGTACCTTCCTTCTTTTTAATACTTTCGTGTCGCCGGCATAAATAGGAGGGTGAGTCAAAAAGTAATGCCATTTTGTTTAGGACAGGTATAATTGCCAACACAAGAAAATGTATCATATATCAAAATGAAGCAGGTCCTCTATGGATCACATCCATACTTCTCAACATAGTCACCGTTTCTCTCAAAAGTATTGTTCCAACTTCGAATGAGAGCATGTATCCCTACCCCGTAAAATTCTGTTGACGGTTCTTTGAGCTTCTTCTTCACTACAGTTTTCAATTCTTTGTCACTGGACTATCAACTCTTCGTCCCCATGAAAGAGGATTTGAGAAGCAAACATTATTCGAGTGACGAAGAAGTGGCTCAATGTACGGTCAACAGAATTTGTGCGTGTGAGTATGTATATAATGTGTATTATATATATATATATATATATATATATATATATATATATAGGGGTTAAATATGAAAAATCAACGAAAATGCATATTGCAAATAAAAAAGGCTATTTATGACCGGTAACGACAAATATATACATTTAGATTGACTGAG
>NC_043004.1:66724808-66769808 GCF_006345805.1 Octopus sinensis
AATGCTAGGGTGACAAACACAGACACACAACACACACACACATACACACACACACACCCACACACATATATATATATATATATATATATATATATATATATATATATATATATATATACATATATATATATATATATATTATATATATATATATTATATATATATATATATATACATATACATATATAAGACGGGCTTCTTTCAGTTTCCGTCTACCAAATCCGCTCACAAGGCTTTGGTCGGCCCGAGGCTATAGTAGAAGACACTTGCCCAAGGTGCCACGCAATGGGACTGAACCCGGAACCATGTGGTTGATAAGCAAGCTACTTACCACACAGCCACTCCTGCGCTTATGTACATCCAGAAATGATTCCTAGTACCATACTCATGGCAACAAGCTGGCAGCATCGTTAGCATGACGTGTAAACTACTTAGCGATATTCCATCAATCATTCTGAGTTCAAATTCCGCCGTGGTCCACTTTATCTTCTATCCATTACGGTACGATACAATAATATTCAGCTGATCACTCTGGTCGATGTATTCGAGTTAATTACTCCTAAGTACGAGTATAACAATTGTCACCATTTGTCAAACCATGTCGTGCCAGTGTGCCGACGTAAGCTCATTACACCAGTGTGGTCATAAGCTCAAGTCCATGGTCTCCAAATCAGAACGTGGTTGGTAGAGAGAAAATGCTGGAGCCTTCTTCCTACAGTGGACTCAACATAGACGTCAAATCCACACACTCGCACACACACATACACACAAACACACACTCTCACACACACACACATACACACACACGCACAAATGCAAACACGGTATCTTAAAGATAGTGGTATTTAGATTGATTTGAAATCATTGTATCAGATATTCCTATAGTGTATATGCCAATGTACACAGATGACATGCATGTGGGAAGAATGCTGATAAGACATGCAACATGAATGAGGCTCTAACATCATTAATAGAAAAAGTGATGTAGAGCAATAAGATGAAATGCAATTACGCTAAGAGAAGGTGCATTTACAAAGCAATGAAAGATTACGTAAATATTGCCTATAAATTTCAATACACACTCACCCCCCCATATATATATATATATATATATATATATACACACACTACGATGTATTTTCAAAATGGTTAGTATTCCTTACTAAACACAAAATGATCATATGTAGAGTAATCCTATTTTTGTTAATATGTCGTCAAAGATTGAGTCCATTTCATTTGCATTACTGAGACACTTTATATGCAAGCTGAATAAAAGAAGTATGATCTTTGTTTGTATAACATGCAGTTATTTAATTAAATATTGTTATATACAAAATGAAAGCTATGCAGAGCGATCCGAGATGTACATAGATAATAGTAATATAATGTTAGTGTTACTCACGTTAAAGCAATGGCCACATACATACAAACATGCCGCATCGAATTTGCTTCGTCGTAACTTGCTTAAAGGTGGATATATTAAAATGAATGTTCGTACAGATATGCTTCAGATAATGTATATTCTCATTATATCTGAATTGAGGGTGAAGACAATGTGAACAGACGGTCTCAAAACTCGGAGAAGATATCGGAAAATTAGTTATTTTTGAAGGAAGATTTCGACAAATACTAACCGACTGTATAGATTACAATTATATCAGATTAAAATTATATGCAAATATAAATTGGCGGGTTACCAAATATAAATGCTGACATTCATCACTTTTCCAAAAACATACTATCATATGAAATTCCAATAGGATCCGAATATACAGCGTATCTACACCATCTGAAGTGTATTTGTGGAAAATTTCATTAAGAATATCCATGCGTCTAAAAGTCATTAGGAAAGAAATTCGGTGGGACACGTAAGTGTAGGCATGATTCATTTGACTCTGGCCGGTTACTGTATATCATTGCACAATCGTTACAGGAAGTCCATACTAAACATATCTCATTGTAAATACAGTATATGTATGTGTGCGTGCGCGCGTGTGAGTGTGTTTGTGTCTGTGTCTATCTGTTTGTGTGTGTTCGTGTGTGAATTCTAATCACCGAATAACATACGGAGCATCTGACGTCTGTTTGATAATATTCTTCGCGGTATAAAGAGATATTTTGTATGTTTGTTTTTCTAGTCCCTATAAACTTTCTCTGATCTGAGTATTATTTTTCTCGATTTTATTATTTCGAAAATTTCTTTTAAGATTTAATTACACAGTAGTTTCATCAATTATCAGTATAACTACTTTTATAGACAATTCTTCTGGAATTAGGTGACGCATGTGCGAAGCTTTGGATCATTATTTGAATGTAAATGTGGAAATAATTTTTCAAACATAAGGTACAACTTATCCATATTTCTCTGACATTCACCTTAGAAACATGTGTCATTCTATTTGTAAATCAATTACAATATCATCCTCATTAATCATACGTGTATTAAATATTTTAAAATCTTTATTTGCACAAGAGAGAAGACTTGTTGTGACATGATAAATATATAGAAAGCGTGAATCATATGCATTTGCCAAGATTTTGCAGCACAATTGTGTGCGGGATCTAGCTTTACATATTCTTTAATGAAATATATTTCAATTTTCAATAAATAACAATAAAATGTCTTTACACTTTAACAATAATACAACAGTGAACGAAAGAATTGCAATGGTTAAAAGTCATGAGTCGGAAGGAAATGGTTCATCACGAATGTATATGAATATTGTACACAAGCAAAATAGGGAAATAACGAAAGCAGCCGTATTAGACGGTTTCTCTTTCTGAATAACTGAAATGCTGCAATTCCATTTCTTGGACGATGAAAAGCTATTTATAAGAATATCGTATGCAAGCAAGGGTAATTTTTTATGGAAAATGTTAAGAGAAATCGAAAGAATACTGACAATAATTTGCCTCTTACCCTCCTCCTTTTCTCTTTTTTTCTTTATTCCTTTAAGTTGTGTTTTTCTCTTATAATCCTGCGCATTCGCTATCATGTTATCTCCTTCACTCATCGAGGCAATTGAGAAGGATACAGATATTAGGAAAAACATTATACTTCACACCTGTTATGCTTTTTAATTAGTAATAGCAAATATAGTAAGCATATATTATTTTTATATGAACGATATGAATACGACTAACGTAGGAAATCGTTTCGAGACCATACATTCCTTAATTGCCGGGGAAATATTTTTAGCTTGTGAGCTGAAACTAGATAAAATTTTTTTTTTTTTTTAAATGTACATATGATTTTGTATCAGTGTGTATCACAATAATAAAATAAAATTGAAAATTGAAAGCCAGATCACCCCCGGATCACATCTGATTTCGAACTGTTAGTTCTCATCAGTGAACATCACTGCGCAGAGTTATAGGATTTATTCATCTCAACCAGTGTATATGATGAGCGTTATTAATGCCGCAGCAAATTTTAAAAAGTGATCGAAGTGAATAAAAATTAATTAAATATATATGAATTAGAGTGGTTTAGCATGCCTGAAAAACTTATATCGGTTTAAAATATTAATTAAAAATTAAGGGTACTAGTAAGCACTACCAGTATGTTGACATAGCAGTCAAACTGGCCAAACCACTGACTCAACTTCGGTCGTTCAAGGAACAGATGGAAATAGTCAACTTTGTAATGCAAAAATAGATGAGGAGAGAGATGGGGAAACAGACGGACGCAAGAATAGATAGAAAGACAGAAATAATGAAGCGTAGCTTAAATAAGGAGTCCGTAGACAGACATACATGTCTCGAGAGCGTGTGACGGAATCAGCGTCATTATATGTGTTCATGAGAGAGATTGTGTGTATGCATTGGTATAAATGAGTATGAATTTGTGTTTGTTTATGCGCGCGTGTGTACGCGTGGTTGTATATATATATATATATATATATATATATATATATATATATGAGACAAAATGGTACGTGCGCCGCTATATATATATAGTTATCTTACCGTTTTACCAATATATATATAGATAGATAGATAGATAGATAGATAGATAGATAGATAGATATAGATGTAGATATATATGTAAATAAAAACAAACTGGGACAAGAACGCAAAACATTTAGAAGACGATACAAAAAACACGGAGCCTTCAATCTTCAGTCAAGAACCGGATCATCCTCGCAATTTCGGCTGATTAATCTTGAGGATGATCCGGTTCTTGACTGAAGATTGAAGGATTCGAATGTTCCGTCCGTGTTTTTTGTATCGTCTTCTAAATGTTTTGCGTTCTTGTCCCAGTTTGTATTTTTTACACACACACACACACACACACCACACACACACACACACACACACACACAAATATATATATATATATAATATATATATATATATATATATATGTTTGTGTGTGTGTATATTTGCCTTTGTGCGAATTCGTTACAACATTTTAATTCTCAGTCAAATGATTGATTACAATAATTCCGATGTATTTAGACCTATTTATCATTCTCACATGTATTAAACATATTTTGATATATCTGCGTTAATAATAATAATAATAATAATAATAATAATAATAATAATATAATAATAATAATAATAATAATAATATATAATAATAATAATAATAATAATAATAATAATATAATAATAATAATAATAATAATAATAATAATAATAATAATAATAACGAACCATCAAGGCCAGTAAACCAGATATTGTTGTGAAAGACCAAAACAATAAAGTTTGCTTATTGATCGACATGAGCATCCCCTGTGATCATAATATCTCAGCGAAAGAGTTTGACAAGCTCAGAAAATATAAAGACCTACTCATTGAAATTGAGAAAATGTGGCATCTCAAGACGGTTACAATACCAGTGATCGTAGGAGCACTAGGAATGATCAAGAAGGGAACCGAAAATTATATGAGAATGATCTCTGGCTTACCATCCCTGGAAGAAGTGCAAAAGATTGTCTTAACTGATACATCACACGTATTGAGAAGAGCATTGTCGATGTGAGAACTGTTGCTGCTCATGTAATTTAATTTAACTTAAAAAAAAAATGAACGAACTATTGAGTTTGGTTTAATGGCCTACCAATGTATACTATGAGTTTCTTTGCCCTAGGAGACGGGAAGACACTCGGCAAGAAATGGAAGCAAATTTGAAAGAAGAAAAAAAGTAATAATATAATAATAATAATATAATAATAATAATAATAATAATAATAATAATAAATAATAATAATAATAATAATAATAATAATAATAATAATAATAATATAATAATAATATAATAATAATAACGAACCATCAAGGCCAGTAAACCAGATATTGTTGTGAAAGACCAAAACAATAAAGTTTGCTTATTGATCGACATGAGCATCCCCTGTGATCATAATATCTCAGCGAAGAGTTTGACAAGCTCAGAAAATATAAAGACCTACTCATTGAAATTGAGAAAATGTGGCATCTCAAGACGGTTACAATACCAGTGATCGTAGGAGCACTAGGAATGATCAAGAAGGGAACCGAAAATTATATGAGAATGATCTCTGGCTTACCATCCCTGGAAGAAGTGCAAAAGATTGTCTTAACTGATACATCACACGTATTGAGAAGAGCATTGTCGATGTGAGAACTGTTGCTGCTCATGTAATTAATTTAACTTAAAAAAAAAATGAACGAACTATTGAGTTTGGTTTAATGGCCTACCAATGTATACTATGAGTTTCTTTGCCCTAGGAGACGGGAAGACACTCGGCAAGAAATGGAAGCAAATTTGAAAGAAGAAAAAAAAGTAATAATAATAATAATAATAATAATAATAATAATAATAATAATAATAATAATAATAATAATAATAAGAAGAAGAAGAAGAAGAAGAAGAAGAAGAAGAAGAAGAAGAAGAAGAATAACAAGAAGAAGAAGAAGAAGAAGAAGAAGAAGAAGAAGAAGAAGAAGAAGAAGAGAAGAAGAAGAAGAAGAAGAAGAAGAACAAGAACAAGAACAAGAACAAGAACAAGAATAGATTTACCAAAGAAATAAGCATGAAATTTGGTTTAGAAAAATGTGCCAAAGCAATCTTGAAAAGAGGAAAACTATTTAAGAATAGCGATTAGATAAATCAAATGAAATATGAGAATTAGACCCAAGCCAAACATACAAATACTTAGTAATCAATGTACTCGATACGATACAACACATACAAATGAAAGAGAAGATAAGGAAAGAATTATATAGACGAGTTAGATTAATACTGAAAACAGAGTTCAATGAGAAAAACAAGATAATATATATCGACACCCTAGCTGTCCCAGGTTTAAGTTACAGTTACAATATTCTTAACTGGACTCTAAATGAATTAATCAATATAGACAGGAAAACAAGAAAGATAATGACATCCTTTAGGATGTACCACACAAAATCTGACATAGAACTGTTATATATATACACCTTATCGAAGGTGTTAGATGTCTTATACAGCTTGAAAACTATTACAAAGTAACAACCATAGGACTACAGAAACACCTACTTCAGAAGCAAGGAAAACTAGTAAAAATATTTACAAAACACGATCAAAACAAAAAGCTGTCTTCAGCCGTCGAGGAAGCTGAACACATATTACCAGACAACAATGAAGAAAACGAAGAAACAACAAAAGCCGTAAGCAAATGAAATCCACACTAAATCTAGAGGTGCAAAGGATCATGATAAAACATTGACAAGAAAAGCTGTTTTATGGCAAATACTGGGTTAAACTAAACAGAAAAGAAATAGACAAAGCAAAATCTCAACGATGGCTGAGAAGCTCAAGACTCAAAGCAGAGACTGAAGGATTTTTAATTGCAGCACAAGATCAAAGCCTTCTCAACAGAAATTACAAAACGCATTTAAGGAAAAGAAATACAAGTGACTACAGTATATATGGTGATGGACAACAAAATATAAATCATATTGTCTGGGGTTGCCCAGTCCTGGCTAAGTAGGAGTATATTCACAGACATGACAGAGATGGGACATATATAGAGTAGAAGTTATGACAACACTATGGAATAGCGACAGAAAAGAGAAAACGTTACAGAAAATGAAAAAGCAACCATACTCTGGGATATGCCAAAACACAGATACAGAAATCAAGGGCAAGAAGCCATATATAGTTGGCAGAGATCACCAACAAAAAATGCATTCTAATCGATGTATCAATACAAACAGATGACAATATTTCTCTAAAAGAAACGGATAAACTTTCATAATACGAACATCTGGAAATAGAGTTAACTTCAATGTGTAGTCTAAAAGCACAATCAATTCCTCTCATTGTAGGCGCATTAGATATGATAAAAAAATATTCAGATAAATACATAACAAATACATCAGTACTAAAAACTATATATAAAATAAGGAAAATAGCACTATTAGGCACCGTACACATACGAGCATCACAAAAAACAATAGCACATACCCATAGCTCGCAGATCTGCGCTCGGTAGTGCAGTGAAAGCACGTGATAAAAATAAAAGCACTGAATTGTAATAAGAACAAAAACAACAACAATAATAATAATAATAATGAATAATATTGATGATGATGATCATAATAATGATAATGATAATAATAATAATAGTAATAATAATAATAATAATAATAACAATAATAATAATAATAATAATAATAATAATATTCTAATAATAATAATGTAGATATTAATAATAATAATAATAATAACAACAACAGCAACAACAATAACAACAACAACAACAACAACAACAACAACAACAACAACAACAACAATAATAATAATAATAATAATAATAATAACAGCGAAAAATACCTTAAAAATGAGAACCCAGGTTCGAAATTTCCGTAAGACACCTAATGAATGCTGGAGGGCATATCAGCCTAAAAGTGTTAACAGCAAACAAGATGAGGACACAAATATTCGTAAATAATGTAAATATAAATAATGAAAATAATGTAAATAATGTACTTTCAATAATATCCAGTACAATAAGCTGAGAGCTTTCATGAAATAATAATGCCAGTAAAAACAACAACAACAATAATAATAGTAATCTTGTCCGGAAATTTCTGAGTGTTTTGCAGCTAAATTATTTGACGCTTCGTTGAACACACCTGAAACGTAACACGGTTAAAACTTTCAAGTTGCTTGAAGTGGTAGAGCATCTCTACTTTGTTCCTGTCTAAAAATAGATTTGTCTTTCATCCCGGCTTCCTTTTATTGACTTTTGAAATGGTTAACCAAAAATCTCATATTCACGTTGCAATAATTTTCTTTGTTCAAAAAAGGAGAAAATACTGCAAAGTGTTGCAAACGCATTTCTGAAGTTTATGGTGATGATGGTTTAGGTGAGTCAACTGTTCGAAGATGGTTTGCAAAATTTAAAGCTGGATAGTTTAACTTGAATGATGATAGTCTCAGTGGAAGACACTCAAAACGGAATGAAGATGTTTCGAAGGCAAAAATCAAAGAAACGCAAAAATCACAACTAGAGAACTTGCCGAGGAGTTGCAAGTTTCTAAAAGTATGTCTCGTGAACAGCAGCTGAAGCTAGGATGCATTTCTCGCTATAATGAATGAGTCCCTCTCAAACTCTCAGAAAAGAATGGATTGGACCGGTATTCCGTTTATGATTTGCTTCTGAAACAGAATGAAAAGGTGCTTTTTTGAAACAATTTGTGACTGGAGATGAAAAATCGATTGTATACGAGAACGTAGAGCGAAAACGATCCTGGAGTTTGGTTAATGATTCCTTCAAAACAGCAGCCAAAGACGATTATCCATGCAATAAAAGCTATGCTTTGAGATCATTCAGACATTTTTTATTATGAGTTTCTCACACAACACCAGACTATTAATTAGTCAGCTGGCTAATTTGAACCAAAAAAAAATCAAAGAATTGAGGCCGGACATTGCCAACAGGAAAGGAGTAATGTTCCAGCAAGACAATACCCTACATCTTATACCATCCACCATATACTCCTGATGTTGAGCCATCCAACTACCAATTGTTTTGTCTCTACAGAATTCATTGGAAGGAAAAATTTAATGATTTAGATGGAATCAAAGTGCATATAGATGACATTTTTCTTCAAAACCAGTCAAATTCTAAGCTGATGGAACATTTAAATTACCTAAAAGATGGGTAAAGGTCATTAATAATTACGGAAATTATTTGATTCAATATAATTTATTGAAAGGTCTATTATTTATATCCCATTTTGCATATTAAAAATGGTCAGAACTGTCCGGGGAGACACAAGGCTTGAAGTTTCGCCTAAGGCGGAGGAAAGTCGACCCCAAAGCTCAAGTAGCTCTTATTTTATCGACCGCATCGGTGGTATTTGAACTCTTAACATAAACACAGAAGAAATGACCTTGAGTATTTTGTCAACGCTGCCAGCTCTCATCCTTAGTCATAATAATGATATTTCACTTATTATTAAATATTCCTACTAATAATAATGATGATAATGGTTCTTGTTGGTATTGTTGTCGTTGTTATTAATTTTAATCTGCGCGTTTGTTACAATCACTCGCCTTGACACACCCAGTGTCCTAGAGCGAGTCACGTATGACTGAAAGTTTGGGGTGAGCGTATGGCAGAGGTAGTAGCGAAATATCTTCATGTAATACAGCACATACATTTAAATTGCTAGCGTTTTTCCAAGAATAGGGGTAGTATTTCTCAGCACAACTTTTGGATTTCTCCGCGACATGGTTCTCCTGGGATGTTGTCTAGATGCTTCTGACATCTCTTTCTTATCATACTAAAAGCACCCACAATAATAAGAACAATTATTATTATTATTATTATTATTATTATTATTATTATTATTATTATTATTATTATTATTAATCAGGTCATTGCCTGGAATCAAAGGAACTAGGAATCTTGGCTTAGTAGCCCGCGCACTTAACCCTAAGATTCCGAGTTTGATTCCAGGCAATGACCTGAATAATAATAATAATAATAATAATAATATAATAATAATAATAATAATAATAATAATAATAATATAATAACAACAATAATAATAATAATAATAATAATAATAATAATAATAATAACAACAACAACAACAACAACATTGAAAAATACCTTAGGAATGAGAACCTAGGTTCGAAATTTCCCCAAGACACTTGATGAAGGCCGGAGAGTATATCGACCGAAAGGCTAGAGAGTATATCAACCGCAACAACAAACAAAACGATGGCAAATATCTGTCAAATGTAAATAACGTATACAACATAGCGATTTTAATTTTATACTCTCACAATTTCAGTACCGGCACCTGCTATAGCCACAAGCCCTGAATTTTGACCTTGGTACTACGCCAAAAAAGGATGCAGAAATTGAACTCAAATATAAAGCCAGCAGAAATACTACGTAGTATTTTGTCCTTTGTGGAATGACTGCTCACCACATTAATACACCTATATGATAGCAATCACAACACATATAACACTTAAACTGAAGTACGATATAGGTTTTAAGCAGATATGCAGAACATTTTATTTGAAACTGAGACACATCAATTTAAATATAGGCAGGATGTGACATCGTAATAATCACAAATACCAAACAAATGAAATATAAAACTCTCTCACAGTTTAGACATATATATACAACTTATTGTCTTGTATACTATAGAGAATTATAAGCAATATGGGAGTATTTACCACATAGTGGGAGCATGACATTTTAGAGTAGATTTATGGACACTTTGCTTTAAACTATACCATTATTATTTCTCAATGCAAAATAGTAAACACTCCCTATTGATATAATGCTAAATGCCAGGTCATATTGAGTGAAGTAGTTTAAAGATTTCCACTCTCTTACAGACAATGAACCTTAATCATCTGTACGAACGTTATTCGTAAAAGCATAAAAATTTGAAGCTTAGTGAAAAGCATACTGATTACTACCGCGAGAAGAATATTAGTATGAACATGCTCCCAGTGTGGATAGCAACTTTTAAAATTCACACTGCGTTCAGTCATAAACAGCATGCGTGTTTACACTAAATATACCATGTATCAATGATAGAAAGAACGCGCAGAATATGCTATGTGCTTTGGCATAAACTTTTTTAAACGTTTAAAATTAAGAACGTTTCGTAATATGTCAATTTAAACAAGACGCAATGCATAATAAATATTATGAATGTATATAGTATAACCTAATTTAAGTACGTAAATAAAGTACCATATTCATCTATAAAAATGTCCCAACGAAATAGTTCTTAGAAGATTCGTAATTTTTCGACTTACTGGCCGTCATTAGATTCTTGCTAATTTTGATTATTCAAGCTTTAAACATAACATTGTTTTTTTCTTTTATGTAGGGAGCAGGCACATGTAATTGTTGGAGCGATGTGTATGCAAATGCAAAGTATATGTGTGGTTACTTAGCAACCTGGTTATTTTAAATTAAGCTCCCACCCGTCAAAAATTAGTAATATCTTTTGTACGCATGCCTCCCACCATAGTTACAGACTGATTAATGCCTTACCATTCAAACTGTAAGTAGAGCTGAAGAGCTGGATTGACATGTGCCAGACAAAAGCACTTGCTTACATTAACTTTCGGATCCTCTCCTTTTGAACGGCAGTTTGTAACATAATTTCTAGGTAACTAAAAATTTTTAAACTTCGTATATTGGTAGAGTGTGTTTATAAAACATCATTTTCTCTTGGCTTTATTGAGAAAATTCTATAGGTTGTAACATATTTCGTCTAAAATTTCGAGCATTTCGGCAATTTTAACCAATCAGTTACCTCCATTGACGTAAATAATATTATGTGCGTAATGAATATGTCCCTCCTTTAAGAAACAGATTTGCTTTATTTACATTTGTGAAGAAAAAAGATACCCTTCCCCAACCCCTACCTTCACCCTAAAACACTAACTCTAACCCTAACCCTAACCCTAAGGGTTAGAGTTAGTGTTTTAGGGTTAGGGTAAGGGTAGGGGAAGTGTATCTCTTTTCTTCACAAACGTAACTAAACCCAATCTGTTTCTTAAACAGGGACATATTCATACAGCATGGAATGTTGTTTACGTAAATGGAGGTCAGCGATTGGTTAAAATTGCCGAAAGGCTAGAAGTTAAAGACGAAATATCTTAAAACCTATATAATTTTCTCAATAAAGCCAAGAGAAAATGATGTTTTATAAGCACATTCTATCAGTATACGAAGTTTAAAACTTTTTAGTTACCTAGACATTATGTTACAAACTGCCGTTCAAAGGGAAAAGATCCTAACTTTCTCCCGACATAGCTCTGTAAGCTTCTTTGTATGGATTGAATCTCAACGCGGCAGTGTAAGATTTTAAACGCTCCCCCAATACGTACATACTTCTGTCATATAATGTTTCATATCATCGAATAATACTTTTCAAAGTGTAAATTATTTAAATTCCTGTAAGTCACGGAAATTAATTAGCAGAATATCATTTATATGAATTAACTACTATATTACATGAATTTAATTAGATATACATGTGCAGTATTTCTCAATTTTGGGGATAATTAGGTTAATAACTTCTAAAATTGTGTTATACATCATTTGCATGCTAAACTTTCACAATATCAAAATTGCGTTATATACCATTTGCACGCTACTCTTTCGTAATATCAAAAGTCTTTAATCATATTTAGGCGACGAGGAGGCAGAGGGGTTAAGGGCATGAGGAGAATGTTTCGCATTATTTATTTTGACTCTCGGAGCCCCTATAAGGAAAATTGCATCTGTAAATTAAGTTGCTGCTAGTCGGTCTCTATGCTACACTAAAGTGAGACCTCTTTACCTAATCGATTTTCTGACGTAATTTTTCTCGATGCTGTGAGCTCAAATCCCACTGTGGTGAACTGTCTGTTACTTAATTTCTGATTCGTAATAAAAAAAAAGGTACCAATCCACGCCAGGTGATTGCAATAGGTGTGAGAACCTCGGACTGGATCCTTTGAGGCATTTGTTTTAAATTATTCATTCTACGTTCAAATCTCACCATGGCTAATCTGGATTGTGGACTTAAGCCGCCACTTGGTTTATCTCTGTAACTTTGGACGTTGTGTTCCTTTAGTTATAACTCGTCTTAGCTGTCAACATTAAAGATACATTCGTTCCGCTTTCCCAGTAGACTTGGAGGAATTTTAACAGGTCGTGGACACTGACTTCCTTTTTAATTAGAAAACAAAATAAACGAATGCGTGTGAAGATACAACTAAGCGAACAAAAATTGAATGATTGCATTATAAAGTAAACTTTGCCTAAAACCTTTCTTTTTATAACTTACTCATGAGGAACTTGAGGCTTGTAGAATAGACAAAAGGTTTTCTTCAAACTGGAAACATAATGCAAATGCTTCAAACAGATGGGAGTCCGGCAAGTTCTTCGAATAGCCATATTGTTGTGTTTAAGGAGTCAAATTAAGGATTCCAGCCTAAAACGAAACTCGCTCCAGTTTTTTCAACAGATTTCCATAAATTTCCCCCTTTTTCAGTTTTAATTCAAAAGGTTTTGTTTGACCAAATGTTGTGTTGTACAGTGCTGCGATGACACACATAGCTTGCTATGTGAGCATCCTGAAGTGTGTATTTTCAAATTGTAAACTTAGTGATCTTGGCTCGTAAACTCGAGTTGGGTTGTTGAAAGGTGTGGTTCTGGAAGCATCGTGAATAAATACAAGACAAATATTTTAGGCTAGGAATGTCTTTGGTGATAATTCAGTTGAAATATGGATGATGGGTCAGGATATGACCAGTGGATTGGCAATGAAGTATCACAAAATGTGATATGTTAAGTAAGCAAAACTTCGGAATCTAAAAGTTAAAGACTATATAAAGCAGAACTGATTGGGAAATACGTTATCATATCTCTACTCAGAATACTGGAATACATCAACTTAAGCATGATGAATAAATATGCAATGTTGCAATTATCGTGCGGGAATGACCAATCTAAATAGAAAAGGGAAAAATCCAATGCTTTATCGACGTATGTTAGTGTCCACATGGTAGGATATATATATACTCATGGCTATCTAACATAAGGTCTATTATATTGAGTTGTCATAGTACTTTTTGTCTTTTTTTTTATTTCAACCAAACAAAAAAACGTGCCACTCTATAACTTATTTCCTGATTAATCAAAGAGATGAACCTTGGTGCCTGGTATCTCAGCCATTTACGCCACGCACCACACACACTTCATTCCCGACGCCACACTGCATAAAGTATGTGTGAGTATGTATGTATGTATGTATGTATGTATATATGGATGTATGTATACATGTATGCCAGTATGTATGTATGTATGTATGTATGTATGTATGTATATGTGTATGGATGGATAGATAGACGTGTGTATGTATTAATGTATGTGTGTGTATGTATATGCATGCATGTTTTTATACGTGTAGTATGAGGTCTTCAAAAATTATCTTTACAACTTCTGCAATTTGTATCTGTTAAAGTTCAGAGCAAATGGTGCCCACGCGCAAATATTGTGATATTTCTTATAAAATTTTATTTGCTTCTCTATTTTCCTTCATTTTAATTTTTTCTGAACTTTTCAAATCGTAACGGTAATTTATGGACACCGATTGCGTATAATTATATTACATACGCGAGTGTAGAATTGTGAATACAAAGGCTCACACACACACACACACACAACACACACACACACACGCGCGCGCGCACACACACACACACACATACACACATACACACGCTCGTCGTCGTCGTCGTTATCATCTATAAAATACTTTTATAGCGTGTTAATGAAACCACAGCGAAAATCCTCCTTTTTAGGCGGGTGTTCTCCCATTGGATGAATCCAATGACTTGTGTTATCTTGGCAGAGACTTTGGGCTGGTTTCTTGTTGCCTTCCCCAACTGGACGACTGTTGGTCCACAAGAAGCTCGTTAGGCTTTCGACAGGTCTAGCTTTTGGTCCTGTTGGGTGTTTGCAGACAGCCCCCTTTCAAGAGTAGCAAGCTAACTTAAGTGGGGAAACCGGTTTTATCGCCAGCCACACGACCATGGCACAAGTGACACTAGCTTACATGATACCAGTATTAGATCTCCTCTGCTTGTCATGAGCTCCCTGATCTGACTATAATATATACGGTAGTCTTTGTGAACATATTCACACATATGTGTGCATTAAGAGAGTTTGTCACTTCGTATTCGATAACGAATTTGATCTATTAACCACAAATATCTACTTGGTACAAATTACACTGCTACAAATCTGTTCTTCAGAAAAAAATATAGGTAAATATCTTGTATTTAGGAAAATATCTTGTTTAAACCATCATTCTGTATATCTTAAGCTTTTTCAGATTTTTATAGTCCCAGATATTGTGATCACAAACTGGTGGTGAGGCCGAGTCAGGAGGTGATAAAATATTGCATGGTTCTAAGTATTTAATTAGTGGAAAGTACAATTTCCTCTGAGTAAAGCTGCCTCGTGACTCCAACTGTCAAAATAGGAAATGTTGTACAGTGGTGTCGTTGCTAACAGCAACGATATATTTAGACCGTCCACGGGCTTTCTTCTGCTACTTTTAGAGTACATTTGGCAATGAATCTCCAACACCAACGGGATTGTGTTAGCAGAAAACGAACGGGTAATCTTTCAGTCAGTCGAACCACATCCACTTTGTAATTAGTGAAATAAACTGACATTTCAATGTAACTCACAATAGTCACTTTTATTTATTAGTAGACGAGACTTCTATGTATGTAACATGATTATGCTCTTGATAGTCGATTCCAATACTAAATACGCGCAGCACTCTCAGACACTACCCTAAAGAAGCAAATGATATATTTATTACCTCATATCATCCATCTCCTGTGAATGAATGGAGAAAAATCTCTGACCGTAACAATCATTAAGGTTTGGAAATTACATCAACATTTTCTCGATCATAACGTTAATAGGAAGAATTTATTTGAATCGCTTGAGTTTTCTCCTTCGCTATGAGCGTGTAAATTAGTCGGTTTCTCGAACATCAACACTTATTTTGAATTCCCATCTGATAATTCCCGCTTCCATCCATTTCACAGACACTACGAAAGCGAAGCAATTTATCAAAATGTCACAATTAACTCTAAACAAATCTCTTGTATGTTTATCTTGAACAATATGTTATTACAAAATTGAAAACTGACTTTCTAAAACTTCATGACTTGTAATTCCTCGTCCAAATTTGTTATCATCGATCATCGATGTTTCAGGTAAATCACTACCACCTAAACTATCACAAGCGCATGCGCGGATGCGCGTTCGTACATACACACCTGGGCGCACACACAGACATAAATAGGCATGCATGTATATATATATATATATACATACATGCATACATTTATATACACTCATGAACACACTTGTTTGGCTATATACATATTTCGTTTTCGGATTTGGTTTGCAAGATTCTTTACATGAGTACGTGTGTTGAAGCATATTCTATTGTGTCTGGGGAGAGTTCTTTTCTTTTTGCGCCTTATGATTTAACACACTCACCGGTAAAATTTCCACTTATTTCTTATTTTTATCTTCCTAAGAGACTATTGAAAAGGTCGCAAAACGCAACGAAAATTTTAGGAAAATAGAAATAAATAATAAGTAGAAATTTTACCGGTGAGTGTGCTAAATTATCAGGCACAAAAACTAAACGACTCTCCCTAGACCCAATAGTTAGTAGAAGGGATGGCTGCTTTTTGAAGGTATCTACATCCACACAATATGCTTGACTTAAAACTTTCGGTAGTATTTTGCAAAGCTGTAGACCTTTCTAAACTAAGCAATTTAAGTTTCTAGTCCTCAAACAGGGTGAAAGTGTGTAAACAGGAATTTGCCAATACGCATTGGTACCTGGTTCGGGAATGGCTATCACTTCCAATAGTAATGATTGGTGCAAATCTTCCAACAACTTCCAAACATATATTAGGTTGGCAACTAAGTTACCGCCGTTTTTTTAAATTAAAATTTTCTGAAAAGTTTAATAAAAACTAACAATTAATTAATCAATAATGTATTCACCCTTGTTGTTTACAACTTCTTCCCAACGTTCAACACGATTTTCAATTACACGTTGGTAGAAATCACTCGATTTTGACTCGCAAAATTGATCCAAGTAAGCTCTCAATTTTGCATCACTATTGATCGAAACTCCGCGCATAACATTGGAAAGAGATCGAAAGAGGTGGAAATCTGTTGGTGCCAAATCAGGAGAGTACGGCAGGTGGGGCAGCACTTCCTAGCGTTGGTCATATTGGCGATATGAGGGCGGGCGTTGTCATGCAGCAGAAGAACTCCATGTTGACGATTAGGTCTTTTCTCTTGAATAGCCGTGTTGAGTCTTTCCCTCTGTTGAACATAGAGTTCCGCGTTGAGCGTTTGGTTCCGTTCATGCAATTCGTAATGGATAATCACTTCCCAGTTCCACCATACGCACAACACCATTTTATGCGGATGGATATCTTGTTTCACGTGCGGTGTCGCTTGTTTACCGGGGTTAAGCCATTCCTTGCGCTGCTTCATATTGATGTACAGGCACCATTTTTGTTAATCGTTGTAATATGCACATGAAATAACGCATCACTACTGATGTTAATGCCCTGCTCACGTTGTGATATCACTCCTAGTCCAATGAAGTTTATCTACATCACATTTAACTTTGCTGATATCGTAGGAGTTGGAATTTTTCGTAACTGAATAATATTCTCCTCAGCCCATTTATATAGCATTTAGTAATGATATAGTTATATCATTTTCATACTTCTTTATCACCCGTGATACTGCTGTAAGATCTGCATAGCTTGTGATGCCACCCACTATTAGTTTTTCATTTGCTATTTTTATCTGATTTCTTTCTTTTAAATTGGCAGGTATCCACCCATCCAGTATCTCGAAATGGCAAGATCACACAGTTACTGGAATTTCATTCCACGATCGACCTTATCAAAGGCTTTCAAAAACCGAAACATGACATAACTTCCTTAACACATTAGGTGTTATCATGTCATTCTCTTCTAGGAAGGTCATTAGTTTTCTTGTTGACAATTTGCTTCATGATATTGATGGTATGTACGGTGAGAGAGGTAGATCTATAACTTTGTGCTTCCGTTTTTGATACTGGCACATATTCCTTCTTTAAAATTGCCCGGCAGTTTACCATTTGCTCAGAAGATCTGGAAGGGAGGCTGCTGTAGTTTTGCTTTGATTCTTAAATGTTTATAGAATACTGGCTATAAATCCTCGAGGTTAGGTTATTTACTTAGTAGCTATCATTACATATCTCTTTAAATCGATGTAAACGACAATTGCTGGCTCCCCATGTATAGCAGTAGTGATAAGGTAATCATCTGGTTTGTTAACTTGTATTTGTCCATGAGAGAAGGTGAAAATATTTGGAATTGCATGCTCATTCAGTATTTTAACTTAGACAAATCGAATATTTGATGGATATCATGCCGATTGTTGTAATTGTGAACATAAAATAATATGTATTAATCAGGTGTGCTTAGTAGTTTGTTTCCCAACCACATGGTTCCGGATTTAGTCCGATTTTGTGGCACTTTGGGCAACTGTTTTTTAACATAGCCTCCGGCCGACCTGTGCCTTGTGAGAAGATTTGCTAGACGGAAACTGAAAGAAGGCCGTTGTATATATATATTATATATATAATATATATATATATATATATATATATATATGTTTGTATGTATGCAGGTATTATGTGTTTTTGTCCCCATCACAGCTTGATAACCGGTGTTGGTCTGTTTACGTTCCCGTAACTTAACGTTTCAACTAAAGACGGATAGAAAAAGTACTAGGCTTTAAAATAATGTCCTGCGCTCGATTTGTTCGACTTAAAACCTTTAAGGCAATGCTCCTGCATGGCCGCAGACACATGGCTGAAACAAGTAAAAGAGTAAAAGAGTAAAATATATATATATATATATATATATGTATAGATATACATATATATATGTGTGTGTGTGTGTGTGTGTGTGTTTACATATACATACATATATATATATACATATATTTATGTATATATATATTTATATATATACGTATGTGTGTATGTATATTTACACATATGTATGTATATATATATATACATACATAAAAATAATTATATGCACACAGATACTCGCATACATATGAGCACATACCCGCACACATTCACACACGTAAATGTGTATTTACATACACATTTACGCACTTGTGAAGTCTGGCGTGTATGCACTTGCACGTTCGTGTATTTGTGTGTTTGTATTTGCGTATATCAATGGAAGGCACCGAATATCTTTCGAACACTCATTTGTGTTCCCTGCTAATAGGAAAGTTTATTGTAACAATATATATTTCCTCAAGCCATAGAAACAGCCATTCCTATTCATTAACGCTACTCTATAATTATCGTAAATTTCTGACTCCTCTCAAGAGCTCTCTACTTTAATGAATGTCTTCGACCGTTTCTGTTCCCAAGCAGTTATTTTCGCCTTCTTAGCAATTCATTTGTGAGAGCATTTCCTCTCCTGGCATGGTAGCAACTTTGATGTGTTTACGACTTTCCATTGTCTCCTTACGGTTTGGTCATAACACTATATCCAATAAGTACACTGCTTAGGTACATACTATTAGAGAACTGTTAATTATGTAAGTGAACGTTACTTAAAATAATAATAATGATAATAATAATAATAATAATAATAATAATAATAATAATAATAATAATAATAATAATAATAATAATAATAATAATAAAAAGCAGTTTAAACAAATATCAACAACTTAATTGATGATGACGTTGATTGATAAGTTTTAAATGAAGTCGGAGAAGATGCGGGCGTTGATGGTGATGACGACGACGACGACGATGATGATGATGATGATGATGAAGAAGACGAAGATGATGATGATGATGATGATGTTGGAGATAGTGACGCTTGCTTTGGAAGCGGCAGTAATGGTGGCGGTGATGATGGTACTGGTGGTGGTGGTGGTGGTGGTGGTATAATGATGATGGTGATAAAGATAGCATTAAAGGTTTTACATATGTATATATGTACGCATGTATATATATATATAAATATATATGCGTGTGTGTGTGTACCTATATATAGCTGTATATATACATATACACGCATATAAGTACACGTTTCTCTGTGTGTGAGTGTTTATATATATATATATTATATATATAATATATATATATATATATATATATATATACACGTTTGTATGTATATATATACACACACACACACACACGCACACGCACACACGCACACCTAAAATTCTGCGTGGACGTATGTCAAATTTTATTCGAAGTATACTTAGGTCCATTTGCGAGGAATCAAGCCAAAAATTAGAGTCAGATAAATCATAACAAAATAGAAATCAATGATTATCAATTTAGCATTCTTTCAAATAATTATTATTTGTTTTCTTTATGCACGGTAACCATTAGATCTTTTGCAATTTTCTTATTATGAGCATGTCTGTAGGAAATTAAATTCCACATTAGCGTCTAACACTCTATAATTTAGAAACAAATATTCCGGTAATGCAATGAACGTTTCAAGGGTCTCGGCATATTTGGTTATGTGTTAGTGACTGGATCTATATTCTTTTGATTTATATAGACAATTATATATTCGTGTGTGTGAGATGGAAAGACAGAGAGGGAGGGAGAAAGAAAGAGAGACAAAGCGTGAGTATGTGTGAGACTGAGTGTTTGTGTGTTTGCAACAGAAAGAGAGATATAAAGCTAGACATGTATATATGTATGTGTGAGCGCACACACACATACACACACACATACATATATATATACACACACACACACATATATATACACATATATATACCTATATACACATACATGCATACATATATACAGATATATATATATATATAATATATATATATATGAGCACACATGTGCCTATATATATGTTTACAATTGTATATGTTTATATATATATATATATATGCAGTTATACCTATATATGTATACAAATATATATAGATAAATATGTGAAAATATACTTATATATATGTATACAAATATACATAATTGTGTGTTTGTCTGTTTGTGTGCGGGTGTGTTTGTGTGTGTAAAGACAAACATGTATGTTTGTATGCGTATACACATCGATTTCAAACAGAATTTCCAGGCATGTGTATATGTTCATCACTGATCTATTTTGAATTAGTGTGTAAGTATGAGAGAAATGTATTAAGATTAAGATTTTCGCAAGCACTCTTCCTATGATTCAAGCGGTGACAGCGTCGCACAATGTTTACAGGGTCAATTACTAATGGAATTTAGCCGAACGATCTCAACAAACTTCACTGGTACAGAAATTTAATTCAAAGGAGTTAATAGAATATACTTAAAACGCCACCAGCAGACTGGAAACAATGACAACATCAATGTGAGGCCTATACACACACACACACATATGTATATACACACACACACACATGTATATCCACATGTACAAAACTATATATATATATATACAAATATATATAGGGAGGATTCACAAAAAACAAAAGACGGAGACAGGGCGTGTAGACAACAAACAGATATATTAGTATAACGCTTGGGAAGTGAAATACAAGGAGAGAAAATAAAGAATGTGTAGTCGCTATCGATCTATCATACATATATATATATATTACCAAAAAATATATATAACCCAAAAATAAGCAACAAGAATGGATCAGTAGTTTAGTACAATTGTTTCATACTATAACAATTTATTAAAGCTGTAAATATTACAGCAAATATAATGTTAATTAATCTTCAGCTAATTTCATATAGGTTTTCCAAATATCTTAGAGAGTGTAAATATCTGTGAGCTCCAGGAACTTGATTAATAGAAATAATTATAATGATAAAAATAAGGATAATAAAAATAGAAATAATACCGACAATAATGATAACAATTATATCTATAGCAGTAATAATTACTTGGATATAAATACAAATAATAATAATAGCAATATCAATAATGTAGGTAATAGAGTTATTGTTATCGTGGATCTAAATGATAGTGTAAATGGATCAATAAATAGTAACCCCACTTTGGATAGCAATATTACCTATAATAATGAAAATAATATTCATAATAATTTGAATAACAGCAATGTGAGAGATCCGTCCTTAAATAATTCTAAATCACAAAATTATCCCCCTAGTTGCAATTGTAGGATTAGGTCAAATTGTCCGGCATCTGGTCGTTGTTCAGTCCAAAATGTAATCTATAAATGTACTATAACAACTTCTAATAGTAACTTTTTTTACTTAGGTTGTACTATTAATTTATACAGGGAATTAACAACCATCTTTCCTCTTTCCGATTAAATCATAAAGCAGGTTGCACTACACTTTCCAGTAAAATTTGGGAACTCAAAGCTAATAATATTAAATATAACCTAAAATGGGAAACAGTTAGAAGGGCAATACCTTATAGAAATAATAAGGTGGGCTGTCAATTCTGTTCTATGGAGACCTATGAGATTTTAAAGTATAGAAAAAATAAAAATCTAATAAATAATCATATAGAGTTGGGTAGTCTTGTATTCATTCAAAAATCAAAACTTTAAAATATTTTAAATAGAAATTTTTAGGTTCTCCTATTGTTGGTCTTTCTAACTGTATCTTTTTTATTATAAAAATAAATAGTAAATATACTATGCTAATTTTATAGTCAACTTAATTAACCTTACTTTAATCAAAAAATTGCTAAATTTTCCTAATTCTATTCTAAATTTAACATGTAATACTATTCCCTTAGTTATACATTTGATTTTCACTATAAATTTGAATAGGTACAGTTCCCCTACAATTTGCTATTGATGTTAATTGACCTCCAGATGCTGACCTAAATTCTTTCTTACCATATAAAAATAAAAGTTAAAATATAAACAAAAATAAATAGATAGCCTTCTATTCTAGTGTTAACCTTAATTTTCTTACTGTATCTTTCTCTACCGATAACCTATGAGCCCTTTAGTGTTTTCCTTTGATCTTTCTTTATTTTAACTCCACTATTAATTCTGATGGCTTTCAGTTGATAAGCTAGGGATGGTCAACCTTACAGTTCCTTTAAGGATCTAAGATTCCTTCCACACTGACCTAGATTTTCTGTCACCACAGAAATAGACTGACCGTTCTTTTTAGTATATTTGTCTCTTTTACACCCCCATATATACTTTTTCTCCTTTTGTTCTTTTCTCTAGCTAGTCAGCTTCCTTGAACTACCCCGCTTTCATTTTTACTACTATAGAAATTTTTTTGCAACAGTTAGATGCGAACTTAATCGTGGTCTGACGGGCATCTTTCTTCATGTTTCCTGAAATTTATATCCTCATTTTTATGAGTATAATTACCTTCTCTGGGATGTCACTAATTAATTTAAGAACTTTGTATTGTTGGAAAGCATATATGGTCTGCTTGGAATCTTGCTTCAAGTTCCTGGAGCTCACATCTATAAGTTTATAAGTATATTTACACTCTCTAAAATGTTTGGAAAACCTATTTGAAATTAGCTGAAGATTACTTAACATTATATTTGCTGTAATATTTACAGCTTTAACAAATTGTTATAGTATGAAACAATTGTACTAAACTACTGATCCATTCTTGTTGCTTATTTTTTGGTTATAATCACCCCACATAATTTTATGGGTAATACCATGAAAAATTCTGGTTTATCTAAGTTAAATACCATATTCATTTGAATCTAAATTGTTTTGCTGAAATTATATATATATATATATATAATATATATATAATATATATATATATAATATATATAGAGAGAGAGAGAGAGAGAGAGAGAGAGAGAGATGGTATAGGCCATGTGTTCAGACCTTCTCTGCTGTTGTCCATCATTGATGCTCGATCGCTAGATATAGCAGTGATTCATCACCCCGCCAGCGATTTATAGATAATCAGCGGCCAGAACAGTTACCTTCGTAAAAGAGTTTGATACTACCTACTCATGTATATATGAAATTGTACGGTATGATACTTCTTTACGATCTAAAGCAGAATCCGATATTTGCGATTGAAATTCCTCAAAATTACAGCTGTATTTTTCATCTGTTCAGTAAATTATATTTTTCAGTTGAAGATCGCTACTATAATCAGCAGTTTTTCCTTGTTTAATAACTTAATTTTTTTTTTCAATATTTTCTCCAATGCTCTGCAGTTTGTTTATTTATTTATATATTTTTGTATCGTTTGATAATTTAAAATGTCTGAACATGTTTCACTTTGATTTCTTGTTTGTTATTTTGTAAAAGTGTATCAGTCTTCCTATCTATCTGCAGCTCGTATTAAGAAATATTCTTTCTAGACCATTGCTCATATTTTCATATGCTTTTTCATATAGCTTGTGTTTTGTCTTGTATATCTTTCATTTCCCCTTCCTCTTTCTTCTCTTCCCTTCTTGCTTCTTTTCTTATATTGTCGTTCATGTTCCATATACTCTTCTTCTTCTTCTTCTTCTTCTTCTTCTTCTTCTTCTTCTTCTTCTTCTTCTTCTCTTCTTCTTCTTCTTTTTCTTCTTCTTCTTCTTCTTCTTCTCTTCTTCTTCTTCTTTCTTCTTCTTCTTTTTCTCCTTGTTCTTCCTCTTGTTGTTGTTGTTGTTCTTCTTCTTCTAGTAGTATTAGTAATATCAGTAGTAGTAGTATTAATTTCGCGCGTTCCAACATACACAAACACACACACACAAACACAAACACACTCAAGCACACACTCACACACACACTCACACACACATGCACACATATGTATGAGAATACACTGTACAATACATAAGTCTGCAGGCTTCTGGTTCAAGGAACCTGACTGTTATTTCTAACAGGTCAGGTAACCGTGTCTGGAGTTTATTACATTTGGACATATCTCTTTCAATATCATAGAACGTATAAAATATTATCGTCTAGAAGCGGGTTTCTCTTTACACATCTTGATTTGATTTCACATCACAGAGGGCTTTATGAAATATTTCTCTTTACGCGACGTTAGCTCTTTCCCCCTAAATAGCGGCAAATGTTTGATGTACATGATGATTGATTCTGGATTCTGTTACACAGACGCTCACCTTGAAGCCCACCTTTGAATCTGCTACTAGTTTATTCTTATCTCTCCTAATCGTTTATAGAACATACATATATATATATATATATATATATATATATATATATTATACACATACTCATACACATATGCATACGAGGACATACACACGATTTTCTATTTCTACGAAGCACCATTGCTCTCCTCTCGTCTACATGAATCTACCGACGTTTCAGGAATAATATAATCCCAGTATTAGTATAAGAGAATGATGAAAGCCTCGAAATAATGAATAGTGAAGAATGAAGTGAAACATAGACGAAATCAATAATTCTGATTTAAGCATATTAAAGCTGAATTATTCATGACATTTATTTTCATATTCCTCCTACCATTGTTAAATATATTTCACCGCTTTTCTATACACATACATGTATGACAATGCCTTAAGTAATCTACACAATCTTGTATTTCCGTAGTTATTTTCCGACATCATGATTCTATTACAACATTATTAAGGAAATGAAAAGCCAGATACATCCTATTAAAACTTCAGTTCTGAAGTTTATAACCTAAGAAGTTCGAAAGTCACATGCTTTATATTGCAACAAAGATTTTCTACTCAGAATCTCAAGCAAAACGCGTCAATTAAATATACGAAGACGTTATTAGGTTTTAAATCGAAAATGCCTGACATAGCAAATTGTCTGCGTGGACCAGAGCTGATGGAATAGACTTATCAAGAAAGATGTTCCTGAAACAATTGTCTTGTTTTGTTATACAGTGCATATAGAGCCATATCATCAAATGATTTATTGTTGATGGCAGTCGATTATAATGTGGGTTTGCTGTGTTTAGATAATTATGAAAACTTTGAGACATCATAATTTACTCATCAAACTTTACAACCTTTTTTTTTTTTTAACGATGCAGGTAGTTGACGCTCATCGACAAAGCCTATGAACTGTTCTGTAGGTGTTTACATTTACGACTTTATTCAGTGTTCGCTTCCTTTTTCTGCTTACAAATGCATGCGTAAATGAGATTGCTACTATGGGAAATTATTGCACAAATTTACTGGTTTTCGCTTTACGAGGGAACCAAATTGACCATAATGAACCATATTGAAGCATTAATATATATCTATGGGCGTGCGCTATGATACATGTATTTGAACATTTCTACGAAAGATGTAACACGCATAGGACTGAGATTTCAGGATTCTTCTGGAGTACGTGATAGAGTACACTTTAATTTCCTTCTCGACGGCT
The DNA here is from genome assembly GCF_006345805.1 of Octopus sinensis. NCBI lineage: Eukaryota > Metazoa > Mollusca > Cephalopoda > Octopoda > Octopodidae > Octopus > Octopus sinensis. Next base: position 66,751,208 of record NC_043004.1, read on the forward strand.
GTGTGAGTTGTGATGTTGACTTTAAGCTATTAATATAGCAAACCGTTTATTGCGACTCTACTGTTTATGCGCTGGAATTTATTTACGTTTAAATTTACACTGCAGACGCAATGTGTTTTAAGTCGTAGATGTAGGAACCTATTTCTGTTGAGATGAAATCACAGAAAATTACACGAAAATATTTTACAAATTCTCAAACTGTTTTGAAAGAAATACTTTATTCATGGTATGTAGTGTATCATTTTATTTTTAGTGAGTAATAGACGAGTGAAAGCTTATTTCAATCAAAGTATAAAGAGGGACATTTGTCATTATACACATGGACAAACGTGATCATAAGTATATTTTTATCGAAAGTAGTGGTTCCTATATACGGTCAGGCTATTCCTGTATCTTTAACACAATCATTTTCATTGGTTACAGTTATCCAAGGGGCTGCCCTAACACGCGAAGGAAATTGCATTAAGGATCTTTTATATTTTCATCGCTATAAGGTCAACTGCGACACTCAAAATGTTAGGAATCAATATAAGCCGGTACAAATATATGTCGTAACCCAAGCGTGAATCGAAAGAGCCAGCGTAGTTGTGACAGCAGATATATAGGGTACTCTTTTACTTGTTTCAGTCATTTGGAGTACCTCCTTTAGTCGAGCAAATCGAACCCAGGACTTATTCTTTGTAAGCCTAGTACTTATTCTATCTATCTCTTTTGCCGAACCGCTAAGTTATGGAGATGCAAACGCACCACCATCTGTTGTCAAGCGATATTGGGAGGACAAACACAGACACACAAACATATACAAACACATACACTTTCCGTCTATCAAATCCACTCAAGGCTTTGGTCGGCCCGAGGCTATAGTAGAAGACACTTGCCCAAGGTGCCATGCAGTGGGACTGAATCTGGAACCATGTGGTTGGTAAGCAAGCTACTTACCTACTTACCACTCAGCCACTCCTGCGCCTATATATAAGATCTGGTGAGTTCAGTAGTCATAATTCAGCAACTGTTAGTAAATTGGATACTGTATTTAGACTACATGTTCCTCCTTATCCGTCTACTAAGAAAGGTCGATAGGTAAATACTTTGAGAAGGATTGGTCACTCTGTAAAAGATAAAACAAATGAGTTTTCCAAGAACCATCGACAAGTAAATTTATCTCGCATTTATACAGATTTATGCACACACATACAAAAATGGGTGCTTGAAGTTATATAATATGCAAGTGTATAGGTGTCTATGCGTATTGGTTTCTCTCTCTTTTGCTCTATATGTCTGTCTCTCTCTCTCCATCGTCATATATGGATAATAAACAAGTTTAAAATAATGGTCATTGCATATTTTTCCTATATTGGAGAAAATTTGGGTTACAGCTGTTTCGAGTCGTCATTATTGGTACATTACTGATAGGTTTGCTGAACCATCGATCATTTGAGGAAAATTGAACGACATAAGAAAATTAATACTACTTGCATCAGAGCCATTTCTAATTAAATATATATATATATAATATATATATATATTATATATATATATATATATATATAATATATATATATATATATTATATATATATATATATATATATATATATATATATGTATGTATGCATGTATGTATTTACTTCTTTGGGTATATTTGTAAAACTCATAATTCGCACTTCCACCACAGAATATAATATTAAATATCGCTCATCTGATTTTCTCACTGAGAGTTGCAACTAATATTACGAAATCAATAATCAGACTATATCAAATGGTGTCACATGCCAAACGGCTTTACGGAACATTGCTTCGTATTTGTATTTCAACAAATTAATGATATTAGAAAAGGAAAAATATGTCTGCAGATAGGTTAAGATCGTTTTTTTTAAGTTATTATATATTTCAGAATAACTTTATTAATTGAACAATTATGATTTACAAGTGAAATTGAAATTTAATAATCTCAGTTATTTGTTTCGTATGAACAGGTCGCACGGTTTTCTAGTTTTGCATGTATTTTACAGCATATGAGTTAAACATTTTGTACGCAAGTTAATTGATGCTATGTGAGGTTAGTATGTAATATCTGTAAAAGCTGAACATTCAGTTAATAATAGATTTAATGTATTGGGTTGTCCGGAAAGTTCGTGCCGATTTTTAAAGGAAAGAAAAAGGTCAATAAATACTTGACATTACATTTTAATCAACCATTTTGTTGCACAATGCGTCTCCATCTTTCCTTTAACTTGAAAATACCCTCTTCCCAGAATTGAGGAGGTTTCATGGCAAAGAATTCTTCAAGGTATCTTTTTACGTCATCCAAAGAATTGAAATTTTTACCATTAAAACTATTCAGCAGAGACCTGAATAAGTGGAAATCCGAAGGAGCAATATCTGGTGAATATGGAGGGTGGGGTAACACATCCCAGCCGAGCTGCAGCAATTTTTGTCTGGTTCCCAAAACATCAAGTGCCGAAAATGAACTTTCTTATCTTTCCTTTTATAGGGTTACATAATTACTACACGTTATAGGAACATAAATCTTCCGCGAAAAGATAGCTTTAGCTGTGCTCTAAAGGGGGGTGTAGTCAAATCCTATTTTATGGACACAACCATGGTCTAAAATAAGTCGAAATGTAATCTACTATAAATCGGCACGGACTTTCCGGACAACCCAATAATATACTTTTAGAGATTAGATTTTCATTTCTCAATGAAACTTTTAATAAAATAGGTTGAATTAGAAAGTATAAGAGGAATTGAAAGGCGGCAATACAGTTATTGTTCAGTTACCCTTTTCAAATAGGAACAGCGTGTAACGTGTTTTCGTATTTTGCGCATCGCATAAGAATGGAGACAATGCAATATTCATATCTATATAAATTGCATAATAATAATTTCATAATAATAATAGTTTCAGCTCCGCAGTGTTGTTGTTATTTCTTGGCCTAATCCTTATTAGATATCTCCATATAGTTCATATTCAAATACATTTGAACCGAAACCATCTGGGGATATTTATTTTGTTTCTGCAGACATCAAAATATATTTCATTAAATATTAAAAAAAAGAAGAAAAAACGACTGGGGAATCATTTTACAGAGATTTTAAAACTACTTTTAGCACAGAGTGGCCACATAAAAGATATTTTCTTTAATTCCTTGAAGATAAGTTTAAACTAAAATCTACTACAAAATTAATAAAACTTTAAGAAAAATTCGGAAATTTGGAAATCTCATAGCCCCTAATTTTTTTTCCAGTAAGAAAAGGGCCAGAAAACTCATAGATATTTCCTGTGGTCTTCATTTTATGCGAACCTCGTATTTGGTGTTTCAGAGCCACATAATTATTTTTGGCGGTGGCGAAAGTATAAATTGCTAAAAATAATGTTGCCAAATTTTATTATCAACTCATTAATTTCCTGATTGTAGGTTATATGTATTCTGTTTACAAATATATGGTCTTTACTTCTTGTTTGCAATTTACTATCTTTAAAGCCAGGATTAGTCTCGTTTGAAATCGGGGACGTTTGTGAATAGCATAATAATGTTTTTATTTAACAAATGGAAGTAAATTATTTTCTTTGCAAATTAGTTTCATTTACTGAAAAGAAATGAAGAAAAAAGAAACCGAAGCATTAACAACAATTGGCTGCATTCCTAAGTTCTTATGTGGAAGATCTATCTTTGTAGCCTTGTTTCTACTCGGAAGAAAACCTCCCTACTGAACGATGCAAAGTATATCTAAAACTCTGAACATCACTGCAACTAACATAAAAGCAACGCCAGTAACAAAATAAGTGATGATGGGGACGCAGATGACGATATTATTGTTCCTCTTCTTATTATTATTTTACTTCTCAAAGATCATCGTCTTCTTAAGACTGGTTGATTCTGTGAGAGCGAACAAAGTCTCTTTCAACAAACTATGACACTTGCATGTTAAGTTATCGAGGAAGAAACAGCACCCGAACACAATTCTGAAAATCCTAGCCGTTCACAACAGAGCGGTTTGGGGGGGGGAAGCTCTACTTCTTCTCCTTCTCCTTCTTCTTCTCCTTCTTCTTCTTCTTCTTCTTCTTCTTCTTCTTCTTCTTCTTCTTCTTCTCTTCTTCTTCTTCTCTTCTTCTTCTTCTCCTTCCTCTTCCTCCTCCTCCTCCTCGTTGTTGTTGTTGTTCCTTTTCCTCTTCTTCTTCGTCTTCTCCTTCTTCTCCTTCGCTTTCTTCTTCTTCTCATTATTATAGTTCTTCTTCTTCTTTTTCTTCTTCTTCTTCTTCTTCTTCTCCTTCTTCTTCTTCTTATTCTTATTCTTATTATTATTATTATTATTATTATTATTATTATTACTATTAAGTTAGCTGGCAGTAACGTTAGCACGCCGGGCGAAATGCGTAGCTGTATTTCGTCTGGAATTACGTTCTGAGTTCAAATTCCGCCGAGGCCGACTTTGCCTTTCATCTATTCGAGGTCGATAAATTAAGTATTAGTTGCGTACTGCAGTCTACGTGAGGTCGTCTATGTCTTTCATCCTTTCGGGGTCAAGAAATTAAGTACGAATGAAACAAGTTCAGGCCTTGTTCTTATCGTAGAGCGGATTATTATTATTTCTGCTGTAAGCTCAAAGTAATCATTTTTGAGTGATTCAAGGATTTTAGTGCCTAAAGTCTACTTTGTTTTTCCGATTCGAGAAACAAGAAAGACAAGTTAACTCCAGTGGGATGCGAACTCAGAACATAGAATGACGGAGTAAATAACGCAAAATATTTATTTTTTTCTCACACACTAATGCCTAGAGAAAGGATAAAATGTCAACAGAACAAGGTAAAGATTAAGGAAATGTTCATCATATTAATCACTAATTAGATAAGGTTGTCGCACATAAGTGGCATCGGGAACGTTAATTAAAGACCCTTTGACACCTGACAGATGGAAATTTAGCTTTCTGTGATCTTTAGATAAAATGGAATTAGGCAGTTGACACTTAATAAGGGAGTTGGTAGATTAGGGTAGATCAGATTGAAGCAGTTGTGTCATTGAATGCTACAAGAAAGAGAAACGGAAAAAGGGAGGCAAGCAGGGTGTGAGAGTTGCGGTCGGTTATAGATGTTGTAGCGGAAGGGAGTTATAGCTAGAGGAATTGATATTTAAGAGAAGAACAGAAAGAGAGAGAGAAAGAGGTGACAAAAGAAGGATAAAGAGAGAAGGAGATGTGCAGAAATTAATTTTAGAAAGGGATATCTATATGGTTTGCGAAACAAATCCAAATGACATTAATTGAAATCATTAGACACATAGATTGGTTGGAAACAACGTGTGTGTGTATGCATGAATGTGTGTATGTATATATATATATATATATATATATATATACATATGCATATATATATATGTATATATATATGTGTGTATATAAATTCATATATATATATATATATACATATATATGTATGTATATATATATATATATATATATATATATATATATATATATATATATATAATATATATATATATATATCAATGGCTGTTAATATATTCATATATATATATAAATGGATGTAAATACTTTCATAAATATGAGCGCGCTCACATACACACATAGATGCACACACACACATAAAATAGAGAGTAAGAGAGAGAGGAAAGAAGAGTGAGACACATGTGTGTATGTGCGTTTTTGTGTGCATGATTGTATAATTTGAGAATAATGTGGGTAGGCAATAATCTCTCTCTCTCTCTCTCTCTCTCTCTCTCTCTCTCTCTGAAGGCGATAAAAAGACACCAGTTCATCTAATGAATGCTAATCAATTAACAACCGAAGATATCCAGCTGTGACTTTATTGAAATTTAGACACAATTAAGGCGAGGATTAACCAATCACAACTAGATTTTGGCATCATTTCTCTCGTCACCATTTTAATTTAATATTAAAATTCATAATTTTAATATCTCCAAGAAAATATTAGCGAAAATGATAGACTGAATTTAATTACATGATTCTTGACTAAACATCCTGCATTTCAGGAGAAAGTTTTGTAAATAGCAATATATGTGTGTCTTTCTTTGTGTGTAGGAGTATGTTTGTGCATTGATGTGTGAGTGTATATGTGTATTTTATATCTTTGCTTATATATATACATATATTATATATATATATATATATATATATATTATATATATATATATATATTATATATATATATATATATATATATTATATATATTATGCATATACGTATATACGTATATGCATATATGTATATACGTATATATATATGCGAATGTATGTGTACATTTGATATATAATATATATATAGAGAGAGAGGGAGGGAAAGACAGACAGACAGACAGACAGAAATAACTAGATAGATAGATGCGTGTGAGTGTATATTTTTCTGTGGTTGATATTATGTGTGCATATGAGTGCGCTTAGACTATGTAACTGTTTCGAAATATTTCACCGGAAAATTGTGATTTTGCATATTAAAAATATGGAGTTAATGATATTTGCAGCGATAGGCGAATTTAGATTTTTGATAGATAGGGTTCGACATAATGATTCAAAAATATTGTGCTTGTTTGCTAGAATCAACTAAGACACTTGAAAACGGTATCCCAGTTTGGTAACAGCAAAAGATTGCCAACAAATTTCTCTAGCAGGATATTGCTTTCTTTCGTGGCCTATATTGTTTGGTGAGTTTAGTTGATGTAAGAAACTGTGTTGAGCTTATCGTGATTATAAGCTTGATGTAACATGATCAATATTCATAATTGCGCAAGAAAATTTGTTCCTCCATTTGTTCTTGGCACTAATTGGTTTTGTATGAATTTGAAAAACCGAAAAATAATTTTTTAATGTCTTTTAATGTACGACCATGATGTAATATATTTTTATCACATATTAAACACACGTTGTTTTTCTGTCTATAATTTAAGATCTCTGTTTCAAGTGGAAGCGTTTACGAGTAACTGCAAAATGTTAGTACAATCTTATATAATAAAAACTACAATTCACACACATACTGTATATGTGAGCCAGAGTGAATTGCATGCGTGAGTGCGTCTCTGTGTATCTGTGGGTGTTTGCGTGTCTGTGTGTGCATATGTATGACATTAGAAATCTATATTCACATTTCATTTGCACGGATTTCTTTATATTTTTTGCTTGAAACAGACGGTGACGTTTAAACACGTTTTCAGAGTTTCAATCCACTCAATCTAAAATATAATATACGCCGAATTGGCTTTCATAAGCTGTTCACAATCTATGTTTCTACATGTAAATATTGTTCATTGAGTTGGAAGTTGGTGCAATTGTAGGCACCCACAACCCCACCGCAATTGCATAAACTGAAGTTGCCGCAAGACTTAATAAATCTATATTCTGAAGTTCTTTATATTTTACTAGGCAATTTTTTAATGATGCAATTTTTTTAAATAATGGAATTTGATTGAATTGCATTCTGGAACTCTAGATTAGAACATGTTTTTTTCTGATATTAAAGTAATTCTAATAGAGCAGTCATGCTTTGCATCTAATAATCCACACCACATTAGAATACTAAGGTGCCATACTCTCACCATGTGCCGAAATCCTTCCTGAAATATATATTCACCAACTTAGTCGAATTTGTGTTGTATAAACGTGTTGTTTGTTGGAATAACTATGAATTTGTCTATCTACATATCCAAATATATATTATTTATATATACAGGGTGAGTCAAAAGTTACTTGCAAAAAAAAACAAGAAACATTTTGTATGATGTTTTATTTAAAATTCGATTAGGGCTGTAGATGTGGCCACCTGCTTCAGCCACGTAGGAATTGCGTCAACTGATTTCAGCAGGAACTTCCATGGAATGGGGGTGTAATGTCTTGTATTCGCTCTTCAGGTTTTCGCAAAATCTTTGGTTTAGTACAGTAGTTTTGTTCCTTTAAACACCCCCCCCCCAAAAAAAAAAAGTTACAATGTGTTAAGTCGGGAATCTTGGCTGGCCATTCATACAGAACACGACGAACCATCCATTTCGCAGTGAAGGTGAAATTCAACCATGACCGAACGACAAAAGCAAAACGACTACAGATGAAAATCTCATAATTCAAAAAACAAACACAAAAATTTGAGAAAAAAATACAATTAATAAATAAACTGGAAGTATTTGAAAATAGGGATTGATTTTCAATCACCCTTTATATATGTGTGTGTGAAAAGATAGATATCAATATATATATATATAAGAATTTTTTGCGTAATAAGATAAAAAAACCAAGGCTGAATAGATATTAGAGCATTGATAGATAGTCTTACAGCTGTTTCTAGGATATTTATTAATAATATCCCTTCATCGGAGATGGTCTGAGAGGATAGTTAAAATCATAGTTAGTTTAGATGTGATACAAAATAGAGAGTGAGGTGAATTAAAGAAAATAGATGTAAGATATGTATGAGTATTGAAGTTGTAAATCCGCTTTATAAGCATAATGGTATATATGCAATATTTCAATATCCTTTTGAGTAAAATCCAAAAGTCCAACAGAGTTTAATATGAGTCCTTCCAAAAGGACTCATATATATGCCTACATATATATACATATCTATATCTATATACATACACAAAGCGATGAAAATAATTTGACAAATTAAATTTACACGTTGAAGTGAATGTAGCGGTTTGTGTGTGTTTCTTAATTGACTAATACACACCATGCACGCTGCAATTGTTTTTGTATCAGCACACGATTTCAGACCAGGTGACTTGCTATGCAAGTACATCCCCGTAATATTTTTATTAAATTTTATATAAATCAAATTATGAGAATAATTTAAATGTCCTAGCTTCGATAACGCAGAATAACAGTAATATCTACGTCAATCATATAAAAAACATGAGAACCAGTTTATTGGACGTTCTCCCGGATAGGTTAGCATCAAGAAATTTACCTGTTCCCGAACATAGCTCAACCTGATTCAAAATTGATAAAGGTCCGATGTTTGAAAAAATTGCAGGCGCGGCGGTGTAGTAACAAGTTGGTTTCCCAACCACAAGGTTCTGGGTTTCGTCATACATTTCTGCTCTAGACACAAGGGCCGAAATGTTGGGGGACAGGCCCAGTCGATTAGATTGACACCAGTACGCAACTGGTAATTAATTTATATACATATATATATATCGATATGCATTTTAATATTTAATATATATATATATATATATATATATATTTGTAAAAAATGAAGTTCGAAAATGCTGCTGTATTATACAATTTTTAATTTTTATATATACATTATAACATGTTTCAGTTCCTGAAATGAACCTTATCAAAAAAAGTTATATATAAAAAAAAAATGCTCATGCCGTCAAACACAAGAAATTCATTTATAATACACAACGGAGTCAGACATCTTAGAGTTCATGTATAGTTGATATATAGTTCATGTATAGTTTGAAGTATATGTTCAAAGTGTTCGATGCAGTGGCCCACGGTGGCGATACGTATTCAATACAGAAAACAGATCAAAGTGGTGGAAAGCGGTCAATACAGAAGATTGATGTTTCCGAAAGAGCGAGGAATTCATTTTTACCTTAAGCAATTGTGATGATCCATGGTGGATGTTCGCTGGGTGGTTCTAGTGAGTTTTTGTGAAGTGCTCGGTTTTATAATGCCTGTTAGGTGGTCAATCCAGCGTAGCGTGACGTCATCAACGTTTTGACCAATCGTTTCGTTAGGTGGCTTTAGTCAAGCCACAGCTCGTGAGCTAAAACTAGAATCAATCAATCAATCAATCATATATATATATAAATGTATTCACATGCATATATATCTGAGTGCGTGGCATTGCGTTTGCTTCCCAACTACTGACCACTTTACGACAGATGTTGGTATATTTACGTCCTCATAGCCCAGCGGTTCTTCAAAAGAGACCGGTTGAATATGTACCAGGTTCTAACAAAATAAATAATGGGTGCGATTCGTTCGAATAAAATTCTTCCACGTGGTGCCCCAAAATAACCGCAGTCTAATGATTGAAGCAATTCAAAAACAAAAGATCACCAAATGTAATATATATATATATAGATATATATGTACATATACATATACATAAATATATATATATATATATATATACATATATATAATATATGTATATATATATATATCTATATATATATATACATATACATGCATATATATATATATATATATATATACATATATATGCATATATATATAGATATATACATATACATATATAATATATATATTTAAACACACATACACACACACACAATCATACATATATATATATATATATATATATATATATATATATATTATATATTTATTGAGGGTACTACTATTCGTAGATACCACACGCTAAGAGGGACCAATGCGGGCAAAACTACTAAAATAAACAAAATTTTACCGAATGCAAAACTTCAAAGCAAATCATTTAAAAAAAGAAATTAGTTACATATCACCTGTGATTTCGCAATTAATGCAGAATATGCATTCTATGTTCATCAGTGCAAGAAACTCAAGAAATATAAGAAAAAACATAACCTTACAAGCTCGATAGCCAACCGTAGAATTCGTCGTAGCATGTACGAATGCTTATCTTTACATATCTATGAAAATGGCCGGCTTATTCGCAATGCATTTCGGTAACAAATTGCCTACTCGGAATAAAAATTCAGTATTGAACTATTCCGGTGAAAAATATAAATTAACAATTGAGGATAAAATCTTTAAAAGAAATTATCAGTAGTTAGCGTGAAAAACCTCGTAAGAGAAAAAATCCGTAAATTCTTCCTCTTTGAAAATATTCATTTATATTATATTGAGGGTACTACTATTCGTAGATACCAACACGCTAAGAGGGACCAATGCGGTCAAAACTACTAAAATAAACAAAATTTATATATATATAACTGTCCTGGGATTTGTTCGACTAAAGTTGGTGCTCCACCATGGCCGTAGTCTAATGACTAAAATATCTAAAAGAATAAAAGAATAAATAACCTCTGTTTCTATAGGCATTTCTAGAACGATTCCTCTTTTGCAAATACAGTACGAATGAGAGTAAATATAACACCAAAGACAGATACAAAGAGAAATCATTTAGAAAGTATGTTAAAGATGTAGCATTTTGCCCTCTGTTAAAAATCTATACAAGAGGCAGCAGAATGAAAACACTGACGACTCTGAATATAATGAAGAAACAGCCAAATAGAATGCGTAATAATATAGGATATTTTTAATTTTGTCACACCGTAACACACTAAGTAATGTTATCCGCAGGCTCAACTGTTAATGGCTCTCATTCTTTGGAGTATTCCTTAAAAAATAACATAAATATTCCACAAAATTATATGAAATCATGCAAATAATTAATATAACCAGGTTATAATAAAAATCACGGAATAGTAATAATAGCTAATACGTAGTTAACGAATATACAAGCATAAGGAAATACGCAGCAAATATGACCAAAAAAGGAATAACGCACAAAAGAAATGTGATACGATTGTATGACTACCGGCATATTTCTGCTAATTATCTTTATGTCATCACGACGTGTATATCACTGTTTTCTCTCGTTAATTATCTGCAAATGTTTTCGATTCCGTAGATGTTTGATTAAGGTTCTTCTCTTTTTTTTCTTTTGGAGGTGTGAAGTGGGGTAGAGGATGGAGGTGAGGTTGTATTAATTGACGGTAGTGTCATGGATATAATTATTTTTGTTCAGGGATGTGAAGATATATTTGTAAACACACACACACATGCACACATACACACACACATCACACGTGCACTCACACATACATGCACATGTGTGCAAACACACACAGACACACACACACACTCAATCACATACAAACACAGAGAGACATTTATATACATTTATATTAAAAGAGAAAGAGTGCGTGCTTGTTTGTGTGTGTGTGTATGTGTGTAAGTGCATGTGCGAACGCTTGTGTGTGTATGTGTATACATGTTTGTGTTTGTGTTTTTGTGTGTGTGTACGTGTGCGCGCGCGTGTGTATGTTGGGGAGAGAATAGAAGAAAGAGAAAGAGAAAGTCCTCTCTGGTAAATTTTTGATCATGATTAACTAAGATCAGGTGAAGGTGATTATGTAATTATGTGCCATTTCCTATTTTTTAGAATAATATATTTATATCTTTAAGTTATATGGGAAAGCGGCGCCTATAATAATTTTCTGGATCTCTGAGTCAACCATGAATGAGGAAGTTTCCCTGGCACCAAACACTTTGCCCTAATATTTAGGAAAGTATAGCCTATGATAAAAACATCCGAGATGCCTGAATGCTGTTTTAAATAGTGTAACAGATGACGTGCAACAGCCATTGAGGTTACGTAAGGGTCTTAAAGTAAGAATCGAAGAGCTGGAAATAAATGTACTATGTCCCATTCCAATGATTCAAGCACCAAAGCGGCGAGCTGGCAGAAACGTTAGCATGCCGGGCGGAATGCGTAGCCGTATTTCGTCTGCCGCTACATTCTGAGTTCAAATTCTGCCGAGGTCCACTTTGCCTTTCATCGTTTCGGGATCGATAAATTAAGCACCAGTTGCGTACTGGGGTCGATCTAATCGACTGGACCCCTCCCCAATAATTTCGAGCCTTGTGCCTCGAGGAGAAAAGAATGATTCAAGCACCAACAGTAGCAACACTTGCATTGACAGATTAAATTGTAGGTGAAGTAATTGCTAGGAAAGAACAGCTGCATCATCTGAGCCAGAGTTGTCATAATGTTCCCTAGATACTGCGAACGGGAAAAATTAAGTGCTGCACATATTTGTTGCAAGAAATCATATATATATATATATATATATATATATATATATATATATATATATATATATCAACATATATCGTTTGTTCCTTCTTGAGCCATGCCTGGCTCATAAGGGCCAGTTTCCCAGTTTCCTTAGCGTATAGGTTCCCCACCTGGACGGGACATTGGTCCGTCGCAGGTGAGCTGCAAGATGCAGGAGGAAAGAGTGAGAGAATGTTGTGGCGAAAGAGTCAGCAGAAGTTCGCCATTACCATCTGCCGGAGTCGGGTGGAGCTTAGGGGTTTTGCTCATAAACACACACACTGCCCGGTCTGAGATTCGAACCCGTGATCCCTTGACCGCGAGTCCGCTGCTCTAACCACTGGACCATGTGCCTCTACATAAGCATATATAATTGATAAAAAATTAAATTGGAACATTTACACTTTCACTACTTTAGGTGTGAAGCTCTTAAACTTATGAAAACTTAAGGTTGAGGTGTATAACTGTCTATCTATATATATAAAACTGAGAATGTGTGTCTGTCTGTCTGTCTATGTGTTTCCCTAAAACTTGAGAACTACACAACCAATTTCATTAAAATTTTACACATGCCTTACTTAGGGTCCATGTAGTTTCATGGGCAAAAACAATGTTCAACTTCTTGCCTAGAGCGAGCCCATAGCAATATCATATCTTCTCCACAATTTCAGTATTACGTGTTAAAAGTGAAACAAAAACATTTCTCTATTTTATGTCAGATGCTTTCACTTTAACAATAAAAATAATAATAACAATTGAATTATATGTAGTAAGTAATAATTAAAATCAAACTAAAGTATAATATAATCGTAACATAAGAAAAGTAAAAATAGCAATTTGTATAAAATTGCATCAATGAATTGAACTTGAATAAGTGATTTCACATGAATGGGAATAAATTAAAAATAAAATTAGCGTGCAGAAATGGAATAGTCCAGATGGAGCTGTGCTTTTACATTAGATTATCTGCTAATTAGCTAGCATTAAGTATCTATATGAAGTTTGGCTGTATGCAATATCTGTTTTATCGAACAGCCGCTCCTATAGAATACTGCTGTTGGTTTATTTCTTATACATAAAGGACTAAAGCTTCAACTGCTTACTGCTTTCGGGTTCATCGTAAGGTTTGTTGTTATTATTATTAGTTTAACTCTTGTTATCACGTTTCTTGGTTCCTCGTAAATGAAACATTGCTGTGTTGCATTTGTTAACTAATTGTAAACTATAACCCTCCCCCTTTGGTTATTGTTTAAAAATTGAATTGTGTCCCTGTTTGGGGAAATTGACAATATTTTCACCGTTTACACGGAAGCATTTTTGTTAGAATGCCTCCGATAGAAGAAAGTCCGAAAATTAATTTCGCTGCAGCCGTCGGTGGACGCTAACTCATTGAAATTAAAATGGAAGAAATACGGATTGATCACCGACAAAGACGGTGAATCTAGGATAACACCACCAAACGAAATAAAAATTAAATTAAATAAAAGACTTTTGTCTATAAAGTATACAATTTAGAGAAAAAAAGATTTGAACACCTGGAGGAAAGCACCATCGAAAAGTGTCTTGGTGCGACTATGAAAGATATCTAACAAGAGGCGGTAAATTCGCCACAATAGAAGCAAGGTTCGAGTCAACGGAGCGTGCATGGGAGTACTCGACTCGAACCTTTCAAAGTGGAAATATTTTATTTTTACCTTTATATCTGGGACGTAGGACGTCCTAGATATAAATTAAAAAGTTCCCCCCTTAAATTAGAGGTAGACTGGATTGTAGCCACACTTCTATACAAAAGGGAGGACAAGATCCAATTGATCGAAATTGTAAGAGACGAGCCTACAATTCCAGTCTGTTATATATTTTGAGTGTTGTTATCACTAGCGATATCAAGATATAACTTTGTATTTTGTATTTTATGTGTAGATGTATATATATATAGAAGTACATGTAATATGTACACATATATACATGCACTAGCACTATGAGCCGGCAACGACGGGTCATAATGCTAGCACGTTTATAAATATTCCCCACAGCAGAAAGTTGAAAGGCTGGACAACACTCCATAATTTTTCAAGTCATCCATTAGTGAGTGTGGAGTGGGAACTATAATGTTTCTTTGAGGATAATGAGGTGTGCATTGAAAGCAGTCCTAAGAGGAGGAAGAAAAATGACGATACTTCTAACATCTTAACAAAATCTTAAAATTAATTAGTTTCAGTTTACACAATGAATTCAGGCTGAACAGTTACAAGGTAGAAATATATAATGTGAGTGTAAGCACATACGCAAGTGCCAACACGTGTTCACTTCTACATGATGCGTACACAAATCACTCTAGACATTGTTGCAAGCACAACAATCCAATCTAATATCCATGAGCCACTGCCTGGCTCTTAAAAGCCTACTACACATATAGGAGAAGAGTTTGGGTTACATACATTGAGACTGTATTCTTTGTACTTAAGGAAAGTCAGATGTTGTTTTCAGTAGATGTGACTCTTATTTCTAGCGATTCATAAGAAATATCTTAGAAGTTTTCACCTAATTTCAGTATGCAAACAATTTGGAATTTGATTGCAAATTTTGTAATTTATCGCCACAACGAAAGTGTTTTTTAAAATACTATTCTAACATTCCCTCTGTATTCATATCAAATTTTTGCACAAGGCCAGTAATTTTGGGGAGGAGGAGGAATGAGTCGATTTCATCGACTCTAGCATCCAACTGATACTTATTTTTATCGACTCCGAAAGGGTGGAATGTAAAGTCGACCCCGGCGGAATCTGAAATGAGAACGAGAAGACAGACAAAATGCCACTGAGAATTTTGCTCAACGTGTAAAAGATTCTGCCAACTCGCTGCCTTAATCTAATACACAACATTGAAATCTATTTCTGTAAAGTTCCATTTATAGACAAACTATACCGTCACTTACCAGATCGCTATAGAGAACACTTAATCGATATCCCTCATAACACGTCACCATTTCATCCTTACGGTCCAGTGACGGCAAAATACCGCCATCTTCTGTTGATTCTAATACTACAAACTAAATGATAGTGTGCAAACTCAAAACAAAAATATTTTCTTCGAATCGGACTTCTCCATTCCCATAATACTAACGGCTAGAATTTCTCTAATCAGTCAGAACTGGTACCTATAAGTCCACTTGCTCATATATACTCTATACATGTATACTCTAACACGTACATACACGCTTACGCATACAAACGTTTCACCTACAGATCCAGCCTGCCCACACGTCAACAGGCACACTAGTAAGCACTAACAAAGAACGCGATTACGACGCAAATATCTAATATTGCTATTACACATGTCCAATATTTCAGCCCTTCTTTCCACATGTCCCCACCCAGATATAGTCTCTATATTCTTGACTATTACACCTACCTCTCCGAATCCGATTCTAATACTATATATGCAGCTCGATATAATTTCTTTCGCCGAAAGAAACACACACACACACACACACATACACACACATACACACAAACACACATACACGCACACATGTATATGTGTATATATATATATATACATGCTGCGCGTGTACATTTATACATGTATATGTATATTTACTTATACGTGAATCTGTATCTCTATATATACGCACACACAAATAAACACTCATACCCACACATGGAAATATGCATACATGTGTGTGTGTGTGTGTGTGTGTGTGTGTGTGTGTGGTGTGTGTGTGTTTGAAAATAGGAGAAAACGAAGAAAACATAGAATTATTAAAATAGTCAAATCCTACAGCAGACGTTTTCTTAGTGTTTTGCAGTCTGGCAAAATAGATTTCTGCTTCCATAAACCCAATTTCCTCGGATAACGTAATATATTTTACCTTAAAAGTGGTGATCAGAATTAATC
Organism: Octopus sinensis; assembly: GCF_006345805.1. Lineage (NCBI taxonomy): Eukaryota > Metazoa > Mollusca > Cephalopoda > Octopoda > Octopodidae > Octopus > Octopus sinensis. Next base: position 66,767,930 of record NC_043004.1, read on the forward strand.
TTGAGCTAAACTTTGTTGCTTCGATTTTCAGAGAAAGAATGAAATACATATGAAATGAAATAATTATATCCGAGCTATTCTTCATGTTCTACAATCATGGTTATATTAAGAGAAACCACAAGTACTGTTATCTTTTCAGTTATTAATTTCGTACTTTTGGCTTTCTCCATCCTATCACACGCCTAGGTTTGTCTTTAAGTTTTACGTTTGATCTTTTATCGTATTTTTTGTTGTTTGTGTTTCCTTTCATTACTGCTTTGATGGATTTGCTTTTGTTCCTGTAATAAATTACATATATTCTGAGATATTGTACAAAAGAAAGAAAGGAAAAGATAAAAAGGAGAGTATAAATGAACGCAAATATATATAATAAAAAAATGTGGAGAAATGCAACCAAAACTTTAATTATACTACAGAAAGAATTTGAAAGATATCTGGCGTGACCAGGGGCCATGGATTAGCTAGATCATGACTGATGCCTGCTATAAAAGAAATATGTGATAAAAGACACTAACAAAGAGAAGATAATGAAAACAAAATGTGAGGTACAAATGCCATGCATTCATGAAATGATTGAGAAGTATAGGAGAGAATTTGTTAGACAAGACGAGCGTCAGGCCAGAAGAGAAGGCATCACAAAACAAAACAAATGATGCGAAATAAATATTGTAAAAGCAAAATAATAATAATAGCAAAGAATAACAAATATATAAGAGAAACGAAACGCAGTCTGTACAAGACATATAATTAAATGATAAATTATTTCATGTAATATCCTAAAGACGCTTGTCGCCAGTCTCTGATGTAAACTCAGTCAAGTCAAATGGAATGTAATGTGCTGTGATCATTTGTTAGAGAGGCGGGCAACATGTGTTGTTTTGTTTCCGCGAGATGATTTCTACTAATTTCCTCTTCATACTTATTTAAAAACCAACAAAAAAGAAAATGTAGATGGACATGTTTACAGACAACTTATACGCACGCTCACACACACACACACATACACACATGTACACGAACACGTACACACACGTACACATACAAGCCACAAAGACAAGCACACACATATATCTTTTATCTTTTGCTTGTTTCAGTTATTGGGTTGCGGTTATGCCGGAGTAGGTAGTCGAAAATAGAAGACCCTGTACTTATATTTAAGTCTGATATATACTCTCGCAATTTCTGTTAGCGAACCGCTAGATAAGGGGACTTAAATAAACCAAAGCCATGTTTTTAGCAGTAACGAGAGACAAACAGAAACGCAAAGATACACGCATACATACTTATACATGTATATATACACGCATACGTACATAAATATGTACATGTATATATATGTATATGTGAGTGTGTTTGTGTGTGTGCGTGTGTGTAATATGTGACAATTATTGGTTAGCCATGATAAAATTCCGAGTTTTGGTTGTCGGGGTGGAAATCCACGCCGCCATCTCTTCAGTTATCCGGCCATCGGAAAAAAGATCCGATGGCCGGATAGCTGAAGAGATGGCGGCGTGGATTTCCACCCCGACATCCAAAACTCGGAGTTTTATCATGGCTAACTAATAATTGTCACATATTACATTTACAGATAAATTCTTCTATTTACATATCAAGGTCTCTTTCATTCTTTTGTTGCCTCATCATTCCTATCAATATATATATATATATATATATATATATATACACACATAATATTTGAGTGTGTGTATGTGTGTGTGAGTCTGTGTGTGCGAGCACGTGTGTGTGTGTGTTTGCAGGGAGATTGAAGCTTGTACACCCGAAGTTTATGAGACACTACTTGGAGAATCCTACTTTCGAACTTAAGGCTATCGCGTTATGAAAATTTCTTGAACTTCGGGCTTCCTGTTTTCTTTTCCTT